>NC_135982.1:1794434-2094434 GCF_053455715.1 Rhinoraja longicauda | reverse complement strand
GCATCTGGAACAGTCCGTTACTGGGGTGGCAGGGGTCCCTCATAATCTTGCTTGCTCTGGATCTGCACCTCCTGATGTATAGGTCCTGCAGGGGGACGAGTGTAGTTCCCATGGTGCGTTCTGCCGAATGCACTACTCTCTGCAGGGCCTTCCTGTCCTGAACAGAGCTGTTCCCAAACCAGACTGTGATGTTGCCGGACAGGATGCTCTCTACAGCCCCAGAGTAGAAGCATTTGAAGGATCCTCAGAGACACTCTGAATTTCCTCAGCTGTCTAAGGTGGTAAAGGCACTGCCTTGCCTTACCCACCAGTGTGTGTTGTCCATGTCAGATCCTCTTTGATGTGGACTCCCAGGTATTTAAAGCTGCTCACCCTATCCACAGTAGACCCATTTATTTCCAGTGGCATGTACGTCCTTGGATGTTGAGCCCTTCTAAAGTCTACAATCAGCTCCTTAGTTTTTTTGACATTCAAGAGGAGGCTATTGTCCCGACACCAGAGTGCCAGATCAGCCACCTCCTCCCGGTAGGCCTTCTCATCGTTATCGGAGATCCGGCCCACCACCACAATGTCATCAGCAAACTTGATGATGGAATTTGAGCTGAACCTGGCCACACAGTCATGTGTGTACAGGGACTACAGTAGGGGGCTAAGGACGCAACCCTGGGGGGATCCTATGTTCAGGGTGAGGGAGCTAGATGTGTGTTCCCCCATCCTGACCACTTGGGGCCTGGCGGTGAGAAAGTCCAGGACCCAGGCACACAGAGAAGTGCTAAGCCCCAGTTCCAGCAGCTTCTCAGCAAGTCTGGTGGGGACTATGGTATTGAATCATATCCCCTTATACGCTAACACAATATTCCTTTGGGAAATTGACCCATGATCGGTCAGGGTGGAATGGGCTTTAATCCTTATCAATATTTTTTCAGGTTCTCCCTTCCCCTCCACCACTCCCCACTTCTTTACCACACAGAACTGTTTGAGAACCATTGCCCCAGCGGTGCATATCTTACGTCATCATAATAGTTTCCTCCTTCATCTATAACCTGGAGTACCACTTCCTTTGCACTTTTGGAAAAGTTGATGACGAAACACACCAGAATGTGGAGCACAAAGTGATGCAGACAGAGGCACCAGAGTTATTGCCAACCTGTGGTAAACTATCGAATCCCAGTTGGGACTGAAGTGAGGGTGGAAGGACTATAATCACCTTCAAAACCCTTGGACCAGATAACTCAGTCGGGTTTTCCTGCTTCTGATCACCAACAAATGATTTCCATTGGAAACTCCCTGAGATTTAATTTCCACAGGGCTTTTGCTCCTTGCCCCTTGTCAACAGACCAGTAGAAGTTCGCTCCACTTTGAATTAGTGAACATGTTTGTAAATCGGCTTGGTGTATTGGTAGTATTGAGCTGGGTAGCCGCAGCAAAGAGAGGCCCCAGTTGCCTGTGCAAGTGGACGTAAAACATCCCACAACACCACTGAAGAATAATTGACCCATTAAGAGTGGTTCTCCTGATGCTCTGACCAGGATTAATTCACCAAAATAGATTCATTAATAATTTAGAAACAAGGAACTGCAGATGATGGTTTACATAATTATTTAGTTAATTTTATAATTAATAAACAATAAATTAGTTCAACTGAAGGCTGTGCGTAGAATCTTCCTGCGTGTAAATTAGTAGAGGTATTTGTCAATGACACTTTCTGGCCTGCCAATGATCCAGACCTAGGCTTAATCATGAAGGATGACAATGACCGTAAAATACTAGCGGGCTGTTCAAACCCACTGAGGAGAGCTTCCCTCAATAAAGAATGAGCATTTTTAAAAGACAAAGATAAAAATTGATGCTATGTGTTGGATGGTAAAGGAATAGAAATTTGTACTTCAGTGATAAAAAGAGATGTTATTTGCTCTCATAGGTGCTGACTACTCTGAGGACAACATGCAGATCTGTTTCTGAAATGTCCTTGGTAGTTACAAAGCTGTTGGAGGAACGTGGTACATTAATCCTTGTACCATAAAGGGGGGTTAATGCTCTCATGTGTGATAGCGCCTTTCACAGTAAATAGATTCTAAATTATAAAAATAATTCCTATTACACCGCAATTATTCCTATTACCACAATTATTTATCTATTTGTTCAAAGACATGTTAGAATGGATACCAATGTGGTTTTTTTGTCTTTATTTCTCACATTGTGGTAAGATTTAATCGGCATCCACTTGGCCTTTATATTGTACTCAGTGAGCCTCAGCACGTTTTTTGATTGTGGGAAGATTTGTAGCAGTCTGACCTCATTCTTGTCTGACTGTATGATGTATATGTCTCTCCGAGCCAGAGTCACTGTAGTGACTCAGCAGTGAGAAATCAGCAACAGGAATTATGTCTGGTCTCCCCTTGCTAATGTGGTGACATTGACATTAACTGCATCAGCTTCACTGCTGCTGCCACAGCGATCAGAAACCCATGGCCAGAGTTTGATCTGGATGACCTTCTTGGCAGATACTCTCCCACTGAACCTCGGGACACAAATAATACACGTTACTTTATTAGGTTAATGATTTATTAAGATTCTCAGGCAAAATTTACAAACATTTTATGGGTTTCCGCAATAAGGCTCGTGTTTGAACTGCATTTCTGATAAAGTTTGACCTTAAGGCCGTGACGCTTTGATGCTGTAATTATTGTTTGTGTCAGTTTGCTTTTTTAACAAATGTCAAATCTTGGACTAGTCTTTGCATTCTATCAGTTGGAAGAGACATTTGGGAAGGGAGTTCTATAGCCAGCTGAAAGCACAGCGACCATTGCTGGTGTGAAAGATATTGGGGATGTACAAATGGCCTGAAATGCTGTCAAAGTGTTCAGTCACGTGTCATGTGTGGCACAGAGGGATGACCATTCAGCGCATTAGATCGTTGTTACATCTACCCAGAACTAACACGGAGACGTAAAGACGGCAAATACTGGAATCTGAAGCACAAATATAATTGCTGGAGGAACACAGAGAGCCAGTCAGCATCGACGGAAGGGAATGGTCAGGAGGCGTTTTGGGTCAAGTCTCTTCCTCTGGACTGAAAAAGTTGAGGGGAGGTGGCCCATCTCCACTGGTCCTCACCTCCATTCCTCCAGTCCACTGGAAAGGTCCCGACCCGAAACATCGACGGTCCATTCCTTCCACAGATGCCCCCTGACCGGCTGAGTTCCTTCAACAGTATGTTTTTTTGCAACCCAAAACCCCCACCTCATTAGCACCTTTTATTCCTAGGCCTCGGGTGTTTATTCATAAAATACATTGAATTGCACTTTGAAGATTGTGCAGGTAACTTTCTGCTTTGACCACCTTGAATCTGTCAGTGCAAAAGCAGTGGAGCAGAAATTGGAGTGTGGTTCTGCAGTGAGCCACTGTTCTTGCTTCAGCGTCATGGCATGGACAGAACTGAAGCACAGATACAGCCAGCCAGGATACAGCCTATCCAGGAGACTGTGGATGGCTCCTTCAGGCTGATAAATGACGGAGGAAGTACAAGAGTTCTCTGTCGGCCCTAGGGACAGGTTTCCTATCAATCACAGATTGGAGCAGAACAGTAGCTGACCTAATTCACTCCAGGCCACCAGGGCCCCAGCTGCCCTCTCCTCCCACCAAGCAAAACCTTTCTTATCTTGTTTCCCCTGTAAAGGCACATGACTGACTGCAGCGCAGGAGAGAGAAAATATGCACAAGCTGCAGAGGCTGGTGGTGGCTAGATGGTCGGGAATAATAAAGAGATTATAAAGCAAACAGGTTCTCCTCTGAAGCATGATCACAGCTCAATGATATCTCAAGGGATGGAGTCGGAATTCTGCATTCCTCTGACCCAACCTAATACAGAACAAAACCTGGCTTTTACTTCAACCGGAACTGGAATCCTGGCCTCCGCTGAATGAGTTGAGACCACACAAGGAACGACTGCTTGTATTTCTTCTCCCGTTTGAAATTGTAGCAGAGGCTAAAGATATATATTCAGTAAAGAGGGCAGGGTCCTCTGTTCCTGGCACAGCCTCCTGTCTTCATCGTGCAAGTTAAAAAAATAAGATTGGTATAGCTTTGACTTCCAGACCCATTTAAAATCACCAGCATTTCATTACGTCATCTCTACTAAGCTAACGCCACAAAGCAAGGGATCTAGTTTAGTTTAGTTTAGAGATACAGCGCAGAAACAGGCCCTTCAGCCCACCGACTCCTCACCGACCAGCGACCCCGCACATTAACACTAGCCTACACACACCAGGCACAATTTACACATATCAAGTAGACAACTCAAGCCAATTAACCTACAAACCGGTACGTCTTTAGAGTGTGGGAAGAAACCGAAGATCTTGGCAAAAACCCACGCAAGTCACGGGGAGAACGTACAAACTCCGTACAGACAGCACCTGTAGTCAGGATTGAACCCACGTCTCCGGCGCTGCAAGCACTGTAAGGCAGCAACTCTACCGCTGCACCACCGTGCCACACAGTTATCTGATGCTAAAGGTGCTTCTCAAGCAGTGGGAAGCATCCGAGCGTGGATTTGGCTTTCCTGACAGTTTATCAGGGAAGTTAGGATTCTGAAATACAATCAATGAGAAGAGAGTGAAAATATTCTTCAAAGTGTTGGTATCTGTTTACTTTATTGTCATTTGTACCGAGGTACAGTAAAAAGCTTTTCATTTTGCCGCATGCTATCCAGCCAGCAGAAACACTACATATGATTATAATCAAGCCAGCCATGGTGTACGGACGGATAGAGGATAAAGGGAATAACGTTTAGTGCAAGATAAAGTCCAGTCAAGTCCGGTTTAAAGATATTCCGAGGGTCTTCAATGAAATCCGAAGGTCTCCAATGACTTTTGTACAAAACCTGCTCCTGTATTCGATGACACAGACTGACTCTTCCATGTAACACATTAAACAGTATAAGAAAATAACTGCAGATGCTGGTACAAATCGATTTATTCACAAAATGCTGGAGTAACTCAGCAGGTCAGGCAGCATCTCGGGAGAGAAGGAATGGGTGACGTTTCGGGTCGAGACCCTTCTTCAGACTGAAGGGTCTCGACCCGAAACGTCACCCATTCCTTCTCTCCCGAGATGCTGCCTGACCTGCTGAGTTACTCCAGCATTTTGTGAATAACACATTAAACAATTTGCTGCTGAATTGTAGAAGGGCAGTGGTGATGGGAACTGTATGGAGACACAATACATTAATAGGGGAGGGAAAGTAATGTAAGAACACCATTTCCAGGAATGCAACTAAGGTTAGGAAGTTGTTTTTTCTTTATGTATGTAAACCAACAACTGCAGTTCCTCGTGTCCAACTATTTCAGAACGTTGTGTTAGAAGGCTTACCTTATTCCTAAACCTAGCTCTTGGCCTGCCAATAATTTCCCAGTGAAAGTTTGCTGATGGCTCTTGCTTGCTAAAGGCTTGACTCCATCAGGAGTACCATGATTCTGAAGGCCATGGTTTAAGTCTGGAGTCTAGTGGTGGGGAATACTGAGGTTGTAGTGACAGGTGTGTGAGTACTGCTTTAGACAAACTCTCGGAGACATCAGGAGCTTCAGAACATGTATTGATTATTAATTGAAGTCTAAAAACAATAACGATGCATGCTTACTCTACACAAGCAACTACATCATTGCACCACATGGGCACATGGTCTATTTATACATTTGGGATTAGTTAGCACAGACATCCTGGGCCTAAAGGCCTGGTGCTGCACTGTTCTATTTAAGTTTGAGCTTATTGTCACGTGTACCGAGGTACAGTGAAAAGCTTTTGTTGCGTGCTGACCACATTCTGTTCTCTATTCTAGTTACATATATGTATGGCGTGGCCAAATATCACACCACTTACCATCTTTGAAAGAGCTTATTACATATGCACAACATTACAGGTTCAGTTGACTGGCTTTCTCAGAGCCTCAAACCTTTTCTGCTGTATTTGGGTCTTCAACATCCGAGTTATTTCTTGATCTCAAGAATGTGTGACTGAACTCATTGTTGACCAGGGTCTTGTCTTCAGCCCCTTCAGCAACCAATTGTCATCACACATTTGGGAGGCCATGTTGCAGTGACATATAGGACATTGATGAGGCTGCATTTAAAGTATAGTGTTCAGCTCCAGGCACCATGTTGTAGGAAAGATGTTGTCAAGCTGGAAAGGGTACAGAAGAGATTTACGAGGATGTTGCCAGGACTAGAGGGTCTGAACTACAGGGGGAGGCTGAGAATCTATTCCTCGGAGCACAGGAGGATGCGGGGTGATCTTATAGCGGTGTATAAAATTATGAGAGGAATAGGTCGGGTAGACGCACAGTCCAGAGTAGGGGAATTGAGAACCAGATTACATAGGTTTAAGGTGAAGGGGGAAAGATTTAAAAGGAATCTGAAGGGTAACTTTTTCGCACAAAGGGTGGTGGGCGTACGGAAAGAGCTGCCGGAGGAGGTAATTGAGGATTATTGCATGTTTAAGAAACAATTAGTCAGATAAATGGATAGGACAGGTTTAGAGGGATATGGGACAAATACAGACAGGTGAGACTAGTGTAGATGGCGTATGTTGGACGGTGTGGGCAAGTTGGGCTGAAGGGCCTGTTTCTACGCTGCATAGAGCTGTGACATTTCCCCACTGTGATCTGGCAGATCACTCTCTGCAGCCATTTTGCTTTAATGTGCTCACCTCTGACTTTTCCTCCAATTGGAACAGGATATTGTTTGGAACTGCAAACCCTTAGTGTATCACCCATGTTCCATTTCTGTGTGTTGTACCCGTTTATCTAAATACTTTCACTGTTTCTTACTGTTTTTCACTGCTTCATTGCAATAGCCTGTTGGGATGTGAATCATGTTTTGCTTTCATTTCAGCTGCAGTTCCCCCACTCTCTCCTCCAGTTGGAGCTGCAGCAAATTCAAGCACATTGGAAGTCTGCAATGCATCAAGGGCTCTGCAGGGTCAACCCTGCAGTGGGTTGTGGCATTGTACAATGCTTGAATAGGAAATTAGCTCAATGATGATTAATGGGTATTCCAAACAACTTTAGAAAACTTGTCTCTTCAAAAGCTTTCTTGAAGGTGTGTATGGACATTTTGGCTGAACTGTTACAGACTGGATGGCATAAGAGAATGAATGTATACTCGCCACTATTTCCCTGCATAAAGCATTGAATCAAATATGACAAATAGATTCTGTGCTTGAGCTGCCATTTCATTGCCACTGCCACAAGCTCAAGGCTTGTGTGTTTATTTCTTCTGTTTTCTTCATTTTTCTTTACTCCCAAAATTCAGCAATTCATTCCATTGCTTAAACAAAGGAAATCTCTGAAGACATTTCATTGATACTTGATTTAAACCTAGAAATGTAAAGAGCAAGACATTGATGCGAGAGATGGGTTTGAAGAAGTCTCATCAGAGAGGAGGTGGAAATGGGGAGATGGGGCTCTGGGAGGGAGTTCCCAAAAACGGGACAAATGCTGTGAAATACATTCTGCATTGGCGGGATTAAGTGAACATAACGCACAGATGCTGAAATCAGAGAACTGAGTTTTTGGCAGCGATTTAGGTCAAAGGCAGTTCTGAAGCATGAAAACTAAAACTTTAGATAGCATTTAAAGATGACAAGTGATTTAACTGTGGCAGGGTAGTGCAGCAGTAGAGTTGCTGCCTTACAGCATGAGAGACCCAGGTTCGATACTGTCTGTACTGAGTTTGTACGTTCTCCCCATGACCTGCGTGGGTTTTCTCCGGGTGCTCTGGTTTCCTTCCACAATCTAAAGTTGTACAGGTTTTTAGGCTAATTGGCCTGGTAAAATTGTAAGTTTTCTAGTGTATGTAGAATAGTTTTAGTGTGCAGGGATCAGTGCAGACTCGATGGGCCAAAGGGCCTGTTTCCGCACTGTATCTCTAAACTAAACTAAATAAACTAAAACGAAAATGCTGTTCTCCCTTATTAACCCCAGCCTCAGATGTGGAGTAACTCAGCAGGTCAGGCAGCATCCCTGGAGAGAAGGAATGGTGATGTTTTGGGAAGGGTCTCAACCCTTGAGTTACTCCAGCATTCTGTGTCTCTCTTTCGGTTTAAACCAGCATCTGCAGTTTCTTTCTACACATACTAAAGATATGAAGGTTAGGTTGTGGCAGATGAGACAAGTTGTAATAATTTGTGATATTAAGTTAAAGAAGGAATTGGGTGGAGTTGCCCAAAGTGTCAATAAAATTAATTGGGAGAATTGTTTTACACTGTGCCTTATCTCTGGGACAAAAATCTTGGTCAAAAGAATCAGGAAAGAAGAATGAAAAGATATCTTTCACTTTTCATATATTGGGGCAGGGAAAGTTCTCAAGAAAAATGTAACAGAAGCAGAATTCCAATTACTTATAAAACTAAAGCAGATTATTGGTTATTAAAGATAAAAAAGATAAAATGTGCAGCAATTTGTCAACACAGTGGCGCTGCCTCACAGCACATGGACCCGGGTTTGATCCCGACCTCGGGTGCTGCCTGTGTGGAGTTTTCATGTTCTCCCTGTGACCATGTGGGTTTCCCCCGGCTGTTCCGGTTTTCTTCCACATGCCAGAGACGTTCGGGTTTGTCGGTTAATTGGCCTCAGTAACGTTGGCCCTAGTGTGTGTGAGTGCATGAGAAAGTGGGATCACGTGGGATAACAAGTGTGAATGGCTAATCGATGGTTGGTAGGCAGAAGGGTCTGTTTTCATACAGCATCTCTACAAATAAAAAAATAATAAACAACGACGATAGATGAATGAGACCGAGCTCGTGAAGACTTGTCCCAAGTACATTATCCTAAACGGTTACTTTCTGTAAATCAAATGATCAACTTCTCAAGTAGTTTTTTCACAAAATGCTGGAGTAACCCAGCAGGTCAGGCAGCATCTCGGGAGAGAAGGATTAGTTTTTAGCATTGCAATTTTCACCATTAACACCATCATAGACTCAAAACCATGTTTTTTTCTCCCGCCGTCAGCCATGAGAAAAGCAGTGTTTTCTGGAGCAAATTGATCTCAGATAATTCTCCTCTTCAACTTTACGACAACCACCAGCCCCAGTAGGTGAAGGCTGAAGCAACCAGTTGTAGTTTTCCGTTTCTGAATGGGGAAACATTGGTTCCTAATATAGAGTGCGAGGTGAACCATGACATTGGCTCTGATTCCCTTCACAGTTGAGAAGCTGACTAATATTCCATCTGCTGGAAGAACTCAGCGGGTCGTCTAGCATCTGCAGGGGAAAAGGAATGGTCGACGTTCTCAGTTCAGACCAATACCTTTCATCAGAACTGGGAACTCAGGACCATTCCTTTCCACCCAAAGATGCTGCTCAACCCTCTGAATTCCTACAAGAGATTGTTTTGTGCTCCAGGTTCCAGCATCTGCAGTCTCTTGTGTCTCTGACTGACTACATGTGAAGTATTCCCACCTGATTGGATGAGGTTCCAGAACATTAAATATATCACATCGCCAGTGTGGCCACTGATTTGGAGAGAAGACAAATTCTTCCACAGAGCATGAAACACAAATATATATTTTTGAACAGAGCAGCTCAGCTCTGGGGGAGAATATTTCATGTTGTTTCAAGTTTCAATGAAACAGAAAGGGGTTTGGTGTGCAGGTCCTGCTCGGTAACTTGTAATGAACCAAAGCTTACATTTTTGTGGCTGTTTTTTCCGATCGGGAGGCATGAATCTTTAGCTTTACTAATTTGTACGGAATTAGCTGATCGCACTCTGAGCTGCAGAAGGCCTCAGCTATCTGTACAACCCAGTCTGACCACAGGAGCCCTTTCCAGTCACTGAATGGGAGCAATTCTGTGTGGACTTGCGTAATTGCAGTGCGCTCTCAAACTGATTGAAGGGGATTATGCTCTTTGCTTTATTATTTATTGTTCTTGATATCCTCACTAACACTTTGTGGTTAAGTCATGTTGCATTCACTTTGCTTCACAATAATAATCAACCTCCTCTCTTGTCTGTGGATGAGGGGCCCACCTGACCCTGACCCTACCCCGATGTTTCATTGTGAAATTGACCCTCACTGATGAGGAGCCAATCCCCCTCTGTTGACAATGGAGAGGGAAAGTCCCACTTCCCTGTGGCCATTTGCATTTCTTTGAGGTTTACTCCATTCCGATGACTTCAAGAGTCATCAAGTTACTTATTTTATCATTTTACCATTTTTTCTTTACTGTCTTTTATTCCACTGCCCGCCCTCCAGTTTAAAGCAGTCTGTTTTTTTGCTTCGTTGTTTATGTCCTTGTTTAATTACTGTGGATCCTGATAAATCATCTGGTCAGGTTGAAGAGGTGTTGCGTTGAACGTGTGGTTCATACTGAGTTAATTGTTGTCAGTCAGGGTAGCAGTACAATTAGTTTAATTGTCCCTGAGCCAATTAGATGCAATAAACATAAATCAGGTCAAGATTCCCACTTCCCAGTGGTGTTAACTTCAGTGTCTGAAGAAGGGTCTCGACCCGAAACGTCACCCATTCCTTCTCTCCAGAGATGCTGCCTGTCCCGCTGAGTTACTCCAACATTTTGTGCCTCTCTTCGTTGTTAAATCACCATTAGAGTAAGCATGCTTAGTTGTCACAAAACATTGAAAATGGGCTTGGATGTGATCCTCTTCTCAAAGTAGTATAGCCCCGCAGCAATCACTGCCTGGAATCTGTAGCCTAGGCAAAGACAGCCCAATGAAACCACAGCAAGATAATGAAAGAGGTTGTGGTTCTTGTGGGAAAGGGCAGGAATTCAAGAAACATTGTGGCCAGGAATGAAAGATTCTCGGAGTTCCTCCGTGTTAGATCCTGACTGGTGAGGCAGGTTTGACCACTTTGTGCTTTTTCTTTGTCTAGCAAATCAGAATCCCCAGTCTGGCCAAGTATTATTTTAAAACAAATGAGACTGATCAGAGGGTTCTAATCTCCCACAGTGTTATTGTTCCTACGATGTGCTTTTGGTGGCATTCTGGAGTAAATCCCAGTAATTGATAATGTCAGTGCACTCCACCCTGTGCACTGCTGCTCTCCTCCCACCTTCATAAAGACATGTTGCTTTGCCGTACTATATAACAATGTCATCAACTCTCTTGTTTCCTATGACTCTCCCACCGGCCCTCTTCAGACACATACTTTGGTGAGTCGTCTCCTTGTGCCGGCTGCCCAGACCTTCCCCTTTGACCCCTCAGCTCCCAAGTTCCCCGGTGGCAGCTGATTTAATTAGTTGTCTCTGGGTAAAAAGGAAAGTTACCATCGGGATGGAGTCTGTCCACAGACTGATTAGCAATTTCATCAGTGTGAGGTTGTCTTCAACTGAAAGGTCGGTGACACATTTAACCTGTGAAGAGACAGACCAAGCCGTTTTATTAACAGGAATTTAATTGTTGCAGTTATGGTCACACCAAATTTATGTTCCCGGGTAGCTCTTGGACTGTGAAAACAACTAAATTGAAACCTGAAAGGAACTGAACGGAAATATAAAGATATAGATAAAAAGGGTCATAAAATAGTGAATGACATGCACACTAAATCCTCCTCAATGAACAAGCTTCTCCTCACTAAAGCAATCTACTGTGGAATGATCCTTCACAGTTGTTTTAAGCACAGTCTAGAGGAGGTTTAAATGGGACCATGGAGTAGAGCCATCACACTATTTTTATTATAAGAAATCAGTATTACCTGATGTATGTTTATTTGCTGTTGACTGTCGGAGCTAAGACTGAAGTGTTTAGACTAATGATCCAGTGCTTAGGTGTCCAAAATACAGTCATATCCAGGCCAAAGGCATTGAGTACCCATTTTGCGTGCTTGTCTACATTCCTCATGGCTTGCCCTCTGTGAATCGTCTCTAAGTGCCTGCACTTCAGGGAAGCCTGCATTGCAAGACCATGCTTGTGCCCACAATACTTGCTTCAGGAGGGCGAAGGAAAAATAGGCGAAGCTTCCTGCCCTTCAGCATGGAGTTTAACCTCTTTAGTACAGCTGACTGTGAGATGTGGCCGAGATCAGCCTCTATGGGCTGGATGTGTAGGAAAAAAAACCTGCAGATGCTGGTTTAAATCGAGGGTAGACACAAAATGCTGGAATAACACAGAGGGGCAGGCAGCATCTCGGGAGAGAAGGAATGGGTGATGTTTCGGGTCGAGACCCTTCTTCAGAAGTATGAGAATGTTGGGTAAGTTCATTCTGATGGAATCACTGATACCTGGGAAACAGCCATTGCATGTCTGGGTCACCTTGGAGAGGTGACCTGTGTTAAATCTGTATTTCAAGTCACTATTGGATGCATCAACGTGCGTCAGGAAGCAAGGAGCATGAGTAGCGTGCAGAGTAAGCTGTGAACAGATCCAATGAGTCTGCCGCAGACTGATGCTAATTCAGATTAGAGTGTTTGGGCCATTTTATAGCATTGACTGTGAGTCTTCAGCAGTAGAATCAGCTGGTTCTTCTGTGCATAAGTGTGTGTCTGGAGTTATTCAAACCAATGTTATTGAAAATCTCATTGATGTCACCTTTTGGACACTGCCCATGTGTTGGCATAATCTAATGCCAGGGAAAGAGTGGTGGGGAACAAAAATATCTTGCACAAAACGAGCATACAACACGCACAGAATTCCTTAATGCTGCATTGGGACATTTCAACTCTGCAATGCTTTATTCTACAGCACTGGTTGCGAAGAATTTTGAAGTCGTGGATTGCTACAAGTATACTAGAAATGGGGAAAAAAAGCTATTTAATTAGCAGGTAGACACAAAATGCTGGAGTAACTCAGCGGGTCAGGCAGCATCTCTGGAGAAAAGGAATAGGTGACGTTTCAGGTCAAGACCCGAACCGCTGAGTTACTCCAGGCTTTTGTGCATGTCTTCAATTTAAACCGGCATCTGCAGTTCCTCCCTACACTATTTAATTAGCATCCTTTTAAAAGGGTTGTTTGGATTCCTAATTGCTGCTTGTTTCTCTTGATTTCTCTTGGTGCTATTACAACTTGGCTTAATTGCCATTTTTGTGGAGGTGGCTTGTTACAGCTGTAAACCTATGAAAGTTTTACAGCACAGTAACACTGTTGCACAAGGCCTTGCACATGGATGGGGGAGGCTGCAGAACTCTTGTCTTTATGGGGAAATTGAACAACCCAATGGAAACACGTTTGTGGTCAGTGTGCACAGCAGGAGAGACACAAAATGCTGGAGTAACTCAGCGGGACAGGCAGCATCTCTGGAGAGGAGGAATGGGTGACGTTTCGGGTCAAGACCCTTCTGAAGAAGAAGTCACGACCCGAAACGTCACCTATTCCTTTTCTCCAGAGATGCCATCAGACCCGCTGAGTTACTCCAGCTTTTTGTGTCTATCTCGGTTTAAACCAGCATCTGCAGTTCCTTCCTACACACTCAACATTTCCATGCAAAGTAAGGATTTAATGTAACATTGAAAAGGAGTACCGTTCTTAGTACACAGTGCCGTGTCTATAAGTGTGTAATGTCACTGAGGTAATTCTGTGTTTTTTAAGGCAACAGAATCCAATTGTTAAATTTAAGGTTAGTCCTTAGT
This sequence comes from Rhinoraja longicauda, assembly GCF_053455715.1. NCBI lineage: Eukaryota > Metazoa > Chordata > Chondrichthyes > Rajiformes > Arhynchobatidae > Rhinoraja > Rhinoraja longicauda. Next base: position 2,080,859 of record NC_135982.1, on the reverse strand, counting down.
GAGAGAGTTAGTGAGGGAACTTTGGAGATTGGAATATGTTTGCTGGTTGCAGCTTGTGGGTTTTGCTGTGATTGATGTTTACAGAAGCCAGACTTATGTAGTTAATTGTGCTGAAGTAAATGTGTGAAGCTTTACCAGAGGGTGCAGAAACATTTTTATACATTCCTTGCCAATTTTAATATTCTTAGTTTAAAATATACTGCTGTGAAAACATATTTGTTATCCATATAATATAACATAACTTTGGTCTACATATGTTTCCGTGTGCATGCATCTGTGCCTGTGTGTTTCGGGAAGGTGTATATATTCCTGTGTGTGTGTGTGTGTGTGTGTGTGTGAGGCTGCACGTGAGTATATGTGTAAGAGCTGTCCAGACTGGTGCGTGCTATAGGATGTCGGTATTAAGCACCATGATCCACGTGCCACGCAGAACTCAAGTGACGGAGGGAAGGATGCCAAAGAAAGAAATAGTCTGTTGATTTACTCATGTTACATCATTGCCTTTCCTTGAAGAGCCCATAAATCTAGTGCTCCTTGTAAAAACAGAAGTTTAAAACAATCAATCGCTCTATACAGGCTCCAGGATCCTTCCACCATGAAGAAAATAAAGCAGCCATTCACCTCCGCCCAAGCACTTGCTTCCTATTAGATGGGATACTTGGGGAGCCAGAGAGACAGCCAAGCTGCCAGAGTTGTAACAACACATTTTATATTTGCCAGAACCTCAGATATCACTCTGCACATATATTGAGCCATTTAGGTTTAAATCAGGGTCTGCCCACAGGCAGGTTAGAAGCACATTTTCAAAAGACTAACAAAGACCACTTCATAGAGTTTTCTCTCCCCAGAGGGGGATCTTTCCTTCCCCAATGGGCAGCGTTTGAAAGATGAATAAAAGAACCAAAATTGCTGAACCAAGTCATAGCTTGTGGCATATCTCCAGTTCCTCTGTAATTGGGAACAAAATCATAAGAAACTAAACAGAAGGCCAATTGGCCCCTTCATGGCTGCTGTCACTCCTTTGATCTTTTATTTCAACGTTACTTTCCTGCACTAACTCTATATTCTGTGACACCCTGAAAATTCAAACATTGATGGGGGTTTTTTTGTTAAAATATTCGGCCAGAGAATCTCCACAACGCTCTTGGGTAGAGAATCCAAAAATATTCTTATCTAATTCTGAACCACAAAGCCCTTATTCAGCAGAAATGTCATCTCTGTATCTTCCTTGCCAAGCCCTCTTCTTCTTCTTGTGTTTGAGGCAGCAGGAGTTATGTAACGCCCTCCAGGCGCTGTAGCCAGTGCAATGTGCTGTTGTCGAGGGCCGTGAGGTCTATCCCTCCACCAGGGGGGCGGAGGACAGTGCAGTCGAACATGCCGTGCTGCACAGTTTGCTGGTCTGCCCCACTCACGCAGGCTGCTGATGGACGCAACCCCCAACGATGCATGTTGGCATTGAACCGGCCGACCCCTGTGCGGAGCTGGTTCAGGGCGACCCACTCTTTGCGGGGCCTGTCCGAGCCGGGTGGGGCTGTGGTGTTCGGTGCGACAGTGAATTGAGGAGGTCACGATATCTGTTCCCAGCTGGTTCTCCATGTTTACAGGCCAAGCCCTGTAAGAATGTTGTTTCAGAAAGATCACACTTCATTCTGGCAAAGTCAAGAGGTATTGTCCAGTCTATTTCATCTCTCTTCATGAGACAACATGAAGTCCATTCCATGAATCACTAGAGTTAATATTCAATGCATTCTGGCTATTGCAAGTATACCCTGCCTATGTTAAAGAGCATATTCCTTGTGTGGTTTACCAGTGCCTTATATAATTGCAGTAGGATGTTTTGTACTCAGATGCTGCTTGGTTTTGAAAGCCAACATGTGTTTGCCTTTTTAACTTCTTGATGTACATGAATATTAACTTTCAGTCATTTATGTAGCTGGATATCTTAATCTTACACCACTTAAAAAGTAAAATTGCATTTCTGTTTTTTCCACCAAAGTGGATAACCTCATATTTAGTCATAGTGTCATACAGCACAGAAACAGGCCCTTCAACTCATCTCATTCATGTTGACCAAGTGGCCCCATCTCAGCTAGTCTCATTTTTCCATATTTGACCCATATCCCTTTAAACCTTTCTTATCCATGCACCTGTTCAACTGTCTTTCAAATGTTGTTATTGTTCCTGTCTCAACTACTTCCTCTGGCAGCTCATTCCATATTCCCACCACCCTCGGAGTGAAAAAGTTCCTTCAAGTTCCCAATACATTTTTCCCATCTCACCTTTACCTCTGCCTATTAGCTCTTGATTCTCCTACTCTGAGAAAAAGACAATGCATTCACCCTATTTCCCTGATGATTTTATAAACATTTATCAGATCACCCCTCAGCCTCCTGCACTTTAGCTCATGCTCTCAAGTTTTCTCTGCTTTCATTAATTGAATCTTTCTTTTAGCACAGTGACCAAAACTGAACACAGTACTTCAAGAGAGGCCTCGCCAGCATCTTGAACAACTGTAACATAAACATAACATCCCAACTTCTATGTAGAAACAATGTACTGCTGATGCTGGTTTACCAGGGAATGACACAAAATCCTGATCAGTCTGAAGAATAATCCCGACCCAAAATGTCACCTATCCATTTTCTCCAAGAATGATGCCTGATCCACTGAGTTACTCCAGTACCACTTCCTCCTCTTTTACCCTCACCTCTATCTTACTTATAGCACCACAACCCTGGAACTATAAGCCCAGTCCTGTACCTCTCTTTACCGGGTTTCTGGAATGACTAAACATCCCAATCCGTGCCCTGGGTTCAACACCTGATCTGTCAGACTCCTCGCATTGAGATAAACACAATTTAATCGAACCATCTTTCCTCCCTCTCTGTCATGCCCCTGCCTACCCTTTGTACCAAACCTGCTGTCATTGTCTTCCCTGCAGACTTCCAGACTCTCACCTGGCACTGTACCGCTAATCCCATCTGTTTAAAATGTTGTTGACTAACCTCTTGGGTGGTGCCTACATTTTGAAAGTTCAAGCACATCACAATTGCTGGTTCCATTTTGCAACTGCAAGTTACAATAGACAATAGGTGCAGGAGGAGGCAATTCGGCCCTTCGAACCAGCACCGCCATTCAATGTGATCATGGCTGATCATTCTCAATCAGTACCCCGTTCCTGCTTTCTCCCCATACCCCCTGACTCCGCTATCCTTAAGAGCTCTATCCAGCTCTCTCTTGAATGTATTCAGAGAATTGGCCTTCACTGCCTTCTGAGGCAGAGAATTCCACTGATTCACAACTCTCTGACTGAAAAAGTTTTTCCTCATCTCAGTTCTAAATGGCCTACCCCTTATTCTTAAACAGTGGCCCCTTGTTCTGGATTCCCCCAACATTGGGAACATGTTTCCTGCCTCTAACGTGTCCAACCCCTTAATAATCTTATACGTTTCGATAAGATCTCCTCTCATCCTTCTAAATTCCAGTGTATACAAGCCTAGTCGCTCCGGGAATTAACCTAGTAAACCTATGCTGCACGCCCTCAATAGCAAGAATTACAACTTCAGAGAGCTCCTAATATATTTGTGCAACATTTGTCTTTCATAAATCTACATTGACTTTGCCCAATCCTTTTATTATTTTCTATTACCGATTACCAATTCCATAAAAATAACTTTTAGATCTCGGTATCTGGTTAATCGGTTTGTTGCTTTCGTTTTATTTCTCTCCTTCCTTTCATTATCAGTGGTGTTATATTAAATAACTTGCAATCCATGGAAACGTTCTAGAATCTGTGGAATTTGAAACCAGTCGTAAGTGTTTGTCAGCTCTCTCACCCACTAATCTCTTCATTACTATTTTGTACTAATGCTAATGTCTAATGCGGTCGAGGAGGGTGAACTGGGGTAATGGCTTCAGCACCTTGAAGGTAGGCTGCATGAGATGGTCCCAGGACACAACGATGGCTGGCAAGGATAACAGAGAGACCACGGTTCACGGTCCAAGCCTGAATCTGTGGAATTCATTGCCACAGAAGGCTGTGGAGGCCAAGTCAATGGGTATTTTTAAGGCAGAGATAGATAGATTCTTGATTAGTGCGGATGTCAAGGGTTTTGGGGGGAAGGCAGGAGAATGGGGTTAGGAGGGAGAGATAGATCAGCCATGATTGAATGACGTAGACCTGATGGGCTGAATGGCCTTATTCTGCTCCTATCACTTATGACCTTATGAGCTGGTCGTGGGCGATGGAGGGGATCGGGAACCGCTCCAGTAGAACGAGCACGTGGGGATCCCGACTTTGAACTTGATGAAATGACCAAACATGGCAACATCGGCATTATGGCCAAAATGAATTTCACTGTGTAGTTTTTAATTGCATATCTGACAATAAATAAATATCCGTTGATTCAGCTCCTTATTTTGTGGGGTTGCAGCTGCTCCCTGTCTGTCAGGGGCCACAGGAGAGGTGTGGATAACAAGACAATGCACACAAAATAGATGTTCTGTGATGACCCTTCTCAGCTCCTGGAATAGCACAGTGGAATGTTTACTCCTTTTACCCACTCTGCTGGAGGCACAGTAGCATGAACTTGATGCAGAGAACTCTGAACAACAGGGCGGCACGGTGGCGCAACGTTAGAGTTGCTGCCTTACAGCGAATGCAGCGCCGGAGACTCGGGTTCGATCCTGACTACAGGCGCCATCTGTACGGAGTTTGTACGTTCTCCCCGTGACCTGCGTGGGTTTTCTCTCCATATAAAGGAGGATAGCAAAAGTTTTTTTAGGTACGTGAAGAGGAAAAAAATAGTCAAGGCAAATGTGGGTCCCTTGAAGACAGAAGCAGGGGAATTTATTATGGGGAACAAAGAAATGGCAGACGAGTTAAACCGTTACTTTGGATCTGTCTTCACTGAGGAAGATACACACAATCTCCCAAATGTTCTAGGGGCCGGAGAACCTAGGGTGATGGAGGAACTGAAGGAAATCCACATTAGGCAGGAAATGGTTTTGGGTAGACTGATGGGACTGAAGGCTGATAAATCCCCAGGGCCTGATGGTCTGCATCCCAGGGTACTTAAGGAGGTAGCTCTAGAAATAGTGGAAGCATTGGAGATCATTTTTCAATGTTCTATAGATTCAGGATCAGTTCCTGTGGATTGGAGGATAGCAAATGTTATCCCACTTTTTAAGAAAGGAGGGAGAGAGAAAACGGGTAATTATAGACCAGTTAGTCTGACATCAGTGGTGGGGAAGATGCTGGAGTCAATTATAAAAGACGAAATTGCTGAGCATTTGGATAGCAGTAACGGGATCATTCCGAGTCAGCTTGACAAATCTACTGGAATTTTTTGAGGATGTAACTAGGAAAATTGACAGGGGAGAGTCAGTGGATGTGGTGTACCTTGACTTTCAGAAAGCCTTCGACAAGGTCCCACATAGGAGATTAGTGGGCAAAATTAGGGCACATGGTATTGGGGGTAGGGTACTGACATGGATAGAAAATTGGTTGACAGACAGAAAGCAAAGAGTGGGGATAAATGGGTCCCTTTCGGAATGGCAGGCAGTGACCAGTGGGGTACCGCAAGGTTCGGTGCTGGGACCCCAGCTATTTACGATATACATTAATGACTTAGACGAAGGGATTAAAAGTACCATTAGCAAATTTGCAGATGATACTAAGCTGGGGGGTAGTGTGAATTGTGAGGAAGATGCAATAAGGCTGCAGGGTGACTTGGACAGGTTGTGTGAGTGGGCGGATACATGGCAGATGCAGTTTAATGTAGATAAGTGTGAGGTTATTCACTTTGGAAGTAAGAATAGAAAGGCAGATTATTATCTGAATGGTGTCAAGTTAGGAGGAGGGGGAGTTCAACGAGATCTGGGTGTCCTAGTGCATCAGTCAATGAAAGGAAGCATGCAGGTACAGCAGGCAGTGAAGAAAGCCAATGGAATGTTGGCCTTCGTAACAAGAGGAGTTGAGTATAGGAGCAAAGAGGTCCTTCTACAGTTGTACCGGGCCCTGGTGAGACCGCACCTGGAGTACTGTGTGCAGTTTTGGTCTCCAAATTTGAGGAAGGATATTCTTGCTATGGAGGGCGTGCAGCGTAGGTTCACTAGGTTAATTCCCGGAATGGCGGGACTGTCGTATGTTGAAAGGCTGGAGCGATTGGGCTTGTATACACTGGAATTTAGAAGGATGAGGGGGGATCTTATTGAAACATATAAGATAATTAGGGGATTGGACACATTAGAGGCAGGAAACATGTTCCCAATGTTGGGGGAGTCCAGAACAAGGGGCCACAGTTTAAGAATAAGGGGTAGGCCATTTAGAACGGAGATGAGGAAGAACTTTTTCAGTCAGAGAGTGGTGAAGGTGTGGAATTCTCTGCCTCAGAAGGCAGTGGAGGCCAGTTCGTTGGATGCTTTCAAGAGAGAGCTGGATAGAGCTCTTAAGGATAGCGGAGTGAGGGGGTATGGGGAGAAGGCAGGAACGGGGTACTGATTGAGAGTGATCAGCCATGATCGCATTGAATGGCGGTGCTGGCTCGAAGGGCTGAATGGCCTACTCCTGCACCTATTGTCTATTGTCTATTGTCTATCTTCGGTTTCCTCCCACACTCCAAAGACGTACAGGTATGTAGGTTAATTGGCTGGGCAAATGTTTAAAAAAATTGTCCCTAGTGTGTGTAGGATAGTGTTAATGAGTGGGGATCGCTGGGCGGCGCGGACCCGGTGGGCCGAAGAGCCTGTTTCCACGCTGTATCTCTAAAAACAAATCTAAAAACAACCTCCTGCTTCAAGCATCGGTCTCAATGGAGCACTCCAGTCATGCCATTGAGCCATTACTGTTACTGTTCTCCGAGCAACTTTGAGATCAGCCATTTAATGGCCATTAAAACAGCACAATTACTAAAGAAAGCTATCAGCTTTATATGGTTTTGAAGACTTGGTCAAACAACTTTTTGACCAGTGACCAGTCCACGTGATGCAGCAATGTAAGAAACAACACAGGGAGTTTAAAGTCCTAACCTCGCAGCTCTGAAGCCACACCAGAAAGTCCTCCTCTCTGTTTCTTATGTGTCTGCTGCTGCAAAACTGTCCTAGGACAATGCTTCACTGATCAGTGCCCAGCTGGTCCGTGCCATCGAAGAGTTGATTAGTGACAGGGAAAGTGTCTCAAGAAGAAAGGCTCAATTAAAGTTTATAAGGTCATTGTATGCAGTTGTCTATTGTTGGTGATGACAATGTGACAGTTTGCATTTCAGCACAGGTTTAAGATAGGGGAGGATCAATGTACAATCATCAAGTTCGTGACTCCAGAGTAAGTCTGTGAAAACTCGTGGTTCCTCGTAGTTTTCTTCCCCTCTTTCCTTTTTAACTTATTTTAGTCAGTTTCAGTGGGCATGGGAATGTTACAAGTCACTTTTGGAGTGCAACATGCCAGAATCCATTCCATTAAATGTTGTAATTTTGACACCATTTGAATTCCTCCTGTAAAAAGACTGTCAGTGGTGTCAGTCTGTTTGACAGTAATCACCACACTTGTGTTACTGGAGCTATACCACTTCTTTCAACACTTTGAGATAGACTTGACAGCGCTGTCTTCTGTTTTGTCTCAGTAAGGGGGTGCTCAGCAGCAGGCAAGGCCACCCTCGCTGCCCGACACACAATGACTCCTCTGTCTGTGTGGGAGCAGGGCAGGTAATAAAAATCATGCTTCTCTTCGCACACATGCACCCAACAAAATAGACAGGAGGTCCACCGTGCAAGTCTTCTCTGTAACAGTCACACGCAGTGAATAGAATGAGGGGAAAAGGATAACATGTAGGACATCAAAGCTCAGATGCTACCCAAGTCTGGAGAAAAATAAATCACAGAGTTTTTGCATCATAAATATGCTTGTAATGATGCAATGGTATAAAGCTAACTCTCCAAGGCTGATTTGGCTTCCAACCATCCATCTGGAGGTACGTTCGGACAGAATGGACTGGACAATGTAGAGCACATGGGCAAGCTGGAACCATTGAACTATGATCATTGAGTCTGAAGAAGGGTCTCGACCCGAAACGTCACCCATTCCTTCTCGCCGGAGATGCTGCCTGACCCGCTGAGTTACTCCAGCATTTTGTGATACCTTCGATTTGTACCAGCATCTGCAGTTATTTTCCTATTGAACTCTGGACAGCTCTTCCCAGTGACATACCCGGTCCAGGACAACATCTACTTGTAATAATGAACAGTTTACACCAAGATACCCTCACAAACTCCATTTGTACAAAAATCATAAGTGTTTGAGAAATGAATATATCACTTTTCATGTCTAAGTCTTTGCTTTGTATATACCAGAGGTATTTGCACATAGCACCAAGTTTCCTTATCTGAGAGGTGGATTCACAGAATCAATAGTCAGTGTTATATAGCATGGAAACAGGTCATTTGGTGCAACATGTCCATGCCAACCAAGATGTCCCATCCAAGCTAGTCCCAATTACCTGCACTTGGCCCACATCCCTCTAAATCTCTCTCCAATCTATGTAGCTGTCCTACAACACGACAAAGAGCAGTGTGAATAGTGCCGATAAAGCTGCTGCAAGTAAGAATTTCAATGTTCTGGACCTGGTGCCTATGACCATTAAAAGTTGACCCTCAGATTCCTATTAAATCATTCCCCTCTCACCTTAAACCTATGCCTTCTAGTTCTTGATTCCGCTACCCTGGAAACAATACCGTGTGCATTCACACTACCTATTCCCCCCATGACCACCATAAGATCACCCTCGGCCTCCTACAATCCACAAAATACAATCCTAGCCTGCCCAACCTCTCCCAAAAGCTCAAATCCTTGAGTCCTGGTGACTTCCTTGTAAATCCTCTGTGCACTCTAGCAGGGTGACCTAAACTGAACACAATACTCCCAAGTGGGGCCTCACCAACGTCTTGCACAACTGTAACATAGCATCCCAACTGATAATCCCAGCATGCCAAAAGCCTTCTTCTTCACCCTAACTACCTGCAGTGCCCTTGATGTTCGATGTACGCTGGATATGCAGGGGTGGAGAGTGTTGGAACACACTGCTGGGGGTGGTAGTGGAGGCAGATCTGATAGGGGTGGCTTTTAAAGGACATTTGGGCAAATGGATATGCAGGAAATAGAGGGATATGAATTATGTGCAGGCAGATAAGAGTTTGTCTGGGCATCATGTTTGGCGTAGACATTGTGGGCCGAATGGCCAGTTCCTGTGCTGCACTGTAGCATATTCTCTGTTGTATTGTCAATGTTGAGGGTTGTATATCAAGCCAAAGATCCCCTTTCTCATTATTATCCAGTAATCTCTGGAAGACACCGACACATGTATATTTATTCAAAAATACTAGAGAAACGGGAAATATTTTTAGCGAATTAACAGTGTTATTTAATTCAAACTGAGATTTATGTCATTCTAAAATTGGTATTTCTATTCATTTATGAAATTGCTGAACAGCTCTTGTTTAATATAGCCATAATTTTGAAAATATCTGCTGTCAAACACTTAACAATTTGCACCAAGATCCTGACCCAGATATTTCCAAACCGGTTAGAGCCAATGGTTCTTTCTTGAAGCAATGGTCAGAATGTATTAATAACATTGCACAGTGCCACTTCAAAGCTTTCCTCAAAATCAATCGTTATTTTAGGCGGAAAAAGATTTTTGCGTTCTAGTAAAATCAATCTGATATTCCTCACACATGAAATGTGGTTCGAAGGCATACCTCTGCTCTTTAGCTTTTTAAAGCAAAGATTAGACCATTTGTGAAATTTGCAATGTTCATTGTTCGACCAACTTTTTTGTTTTTTGTAGAAATGGAGCAAACCTCGAATGTCAAAGCTAAAGAAGCATGTAAAGTCCATTTTACATGCTAAACTACAGCTGGTTTAAGCATTGTCAAAATTTGGAATGTTTGACAATCTAAGAATCTTATTCACTTTGATTCTACTTCATGTGTTGCAAGAAGAAGGGAAACTCTCACAGGTGACAATAAAGGCAGTATTGGCTTTGCCCGATTTTCACACATTGTAATACTAATCTGTGATGTGCTTTAAGAGATTTCCTGAGATTTTGAAAGGCATCAAATAAATCATTCATTTTTCTTCCAGAAAAATATTTAGCAGATTGCTAACCAAAGAATTAGAGTTGCAAAGAAAACATGATTATTAGGTCTTAAAGCGATAAACAGTATCAAAAATTATATAAATCAATTCACAGTATTTCTGCAATCCTTTCAAGCTCTGTGAAACTTCCCAACTCTCTAATCCTATGATTCTATACTGCCTCCTCCCCTCTTCAACTGTTGCTGGAACATCAGCCCTGAAACATCTGCCCTCTGTCACATCAGCCCTCTGTCACATCAGCCCTCTGTAACATCAGCCCTGAAACATCTGCCCTCTGTCACATCAGCCCTCTGTCACATCAGCCCTCTAACATCAGCCCCAAAACATCTGCCCTCTATGACACCAGTCCTGTAGCATCTGCCGTCTGTAATATCAGCCCTGTAACATCAGTCCAATAATAATAATAATAATAATAATAATAATAATAATAATAATAATAATAATAATAATAATAATAATAATAATAATAATAATAATAATAATAATAATAATAATAATAATAATAATAATAATAATAATAATAATAATAATAATAATAATAATAAATATAAATAACCGTGTGCAGTGTCCAGGAAAGGTCCTCAGTGATGTGCACACCGAGGAACTTAAAGCTGCTGACCCTTTCAACCTCAGCATCACCGATGTGGATGGGGAGGTGTCCACTCCCCCACTGTCTCCTGTTGTCCACGATCATCTCTTTAGTTTTGCTGACATTGAGAGAGAGGTTATGTTCCTGGCACCAGCTGTTTAGTGCCTTTACCTCCTCTCTGTAGGCCGTCTCATTGTTGTCTGTGATGAGGCCCAAGATGGTCGTGTCATCAGCAAACTTTAGGATGCTGTTTGAGCTGTGCTTAGCAGTACAGTCGTGCGTGAACAGGGAGTACAGGAGAGGGCTGAGCCCACAGCCCTGTAGTGTGCCTGTGTTGAGGATCAGTGAGGAAGAGGTGTGGCTGCCAATTCTCACCACCTGGGGCCTGCCCGTCAGGTAGTCGAATATTCATCCGCAGATGGAGGTCTCCCTCTGCCTTCTGTAACATCAGCCCTGAAACATCAGTCCTGTAACATCTGCCCTCTGTAATATCAGCCCTGTAACATCAGCCCTGTAACATCAGTCCTGTAACATCAGTCCTGTAACATCAGTCCTGTAACATCAGTCCTGTAACATCAGCCCTGTAATACCAGTCCTGTAACATCAGCCCTCTGTAACACCAGTCGTCTATAACATCAGCCCTGCTACCCGGACTCTGGGCTTGGACCTGGACACTGGGACTTCATGTTTACCATCTTCTCAGCTAATGACTCTACTTCAGTTTGGAAGGGCTTGCAAGAAATCACCAGGTACAAGAGGAAAACCAGCTCCTTGGACAATCGTCAGCTGATCAATGACCTAAACGATTTTTACTGCAGGTTCGAGAAACAGAAACATAACCCTGGGACCCCCCCCCCCCCCCCACTCCCAATCACCACTTCACACGTACTCAAAGACTGACTCCAGTTTGCAAAGACTGGATCCATCCCCACCCACTCCACCCCAAGCAGCAATTCACACCTACTCCGAGCCTGGAGAGACTTGCAAAGACTGGCCCTCCCCTCCCCCCCATCCCTCTGCAATCCCCAATTTGCACATCCTCACAGAATGACTCCAGTTTAACAATAGAAATTGCGGAGGTGGAGGGGCTATTCAGAAAACAGAAAAGCCGGAAACCTCCAGGGTTTCCCCCTCTACTCTCAAGCTCTGTGCCGAACGACTGGCACCGATCTACACAGACATTTTCAACCAATCCCTGCACTGTCCCTGCCTGCTTCAAGGTCTCCACTATTGGCCCTGTACCCAAAAAGACAAGGATCACTGGTCTTAATGATTACAGGCCTGTCGCACTGACCTCTGTAGTCATGAAGACCTTTGAAAGACTTGTGCTGGCCCAGCTGAAACACATCACAAACCCCCTGCTGGACCCCCTGCAGTTTGCATACCGGGCCAATAGATCAGTGGACGATGCAATCAATCTAGGCCTGCACTTCATCCTCCAGCACCTAGACCACAAGGGGACCTATGCCAGGATTTTGTTTGTGGACTTTAGCTCTGCATTTAACACCATTGTGCCAGAGCTACTACACTACAAACTCTCCCAGCTGACTGTGCCTGAACCCCTCTGTCAGTGGATCACCAACTTCCTGACGGACAGGAAGCAGCATGTGAGGCTGGGAAAGCACATCTCGGACCCGCAGACCCTCAGCATAGGAGAACCGCAAGGCTGCGTACTCTCCCCTCTCCTTTACTCTCTCTACACCAACGACTGCACCTCCACAGACTCCTCTGTCAAGCTCCTCAAGTTTGCGGATGACACTACCCTGATTGGACTGATCCAGGATGGGGAGGAATCTGCCTACAGAGGGGAAGTGACACAGCTGGCGTCCTGGTGCCATCGCAACAACCTGGAGCTCAATACTCTCAAGACAGTGGAACTAATTGTAGACATTCGAAGAGCTCCCCCTCCCCTCCACCCACTCCCCATCAACGACACAGTCACATCTGTGGAGTCATTTAAGTTCCTTGGAACCATCATCTCCAGGGACCTTAAATGGGGGGCCACCATCGACTCCACAGTCAAAAAGGCCCAACCGAGGATGTACTTCCTGCGGCAACTGAGGAAACACAATCTGCCACAGGCAATAATGTTCCAATTCTATACTGCTATCATTGAGTCCGTCCTCACCTTCTCCATCATGGTCTGGTTTGGCTCAGCCACCAAGCACGACATCCGGAGGCTGCAACGGATCGTTCGCACAGCTGAGAAGGTTGTTGGCTGCAACCTTCCCCCCATTGACGAACTGTACACTGCAAGGGCCAGGAAGCGAGCGGGCAAGATCATCTCTGACCCCTCTCACCCTGGCCACAAACTCTTCGAAACACTTCCCTTTGGAAGGCGACTCCAGACTGTCAAAGCAGCCACAGCCAGACATAAAAACAGCTTTTTTCCACGAGAGATAGTTCTACTCAATAACCAAAGTCTGTAGTCTCTTTTTGCTCTGTTTTATTTTCACCCACATGTTTAGACCGTAGTGTTGTGTCCTTATTGTTTTGATGTGGTTATGCTTTATTCTTAATTGTTAACTGTATGTTTGTGTTGTCATTTGTGGGCGGAGCACCAAGGCACATTCCTTGTATATGCACATACTTGGCCAATAAACTTATTCATTCATTCATTCATTCATTAAAGCCTGTGGCATCAGCTAAGCCCAATTTCCAAATGTCCTTCTCCTCACTGCACAGGCAGTCATCATTCCCTGCACCAAGCATGCATTTTCTGTCTTAAAGGCTATGTAAGTGAAAGCAGTATACATTATGCTAGTGAAAATAACCAAAATGTTCCAATATGGGAAACTGGCAGATAAGAGACCGCCGCGTGTTTGCGTTTTTGCTGGAGTCGAACAATCAGCAACAGTGCAACATCACTCTCCACGACCAGAAAGGTCAAATGGTGAAAGATTGTTTCACTCCTTCAACTGTCCACTGAGATGGGAAGAAGTTAATGAAGCTAAAATAATTCAATCATAAAAATTAAAGGGAAGGGAGAAAGAAGCAATGAAAGAGCAGCTTGAGTGAGGAATTCTGTCATAGTATGGCCAAAACCAGGTCTCAATATATATTAGAAATAAATTAATCAATCAAAGGCAAATGTTACATGTTGTAGGTGAAAGGAGTGAAGATGGGAGAATACGTAAACAGCTGTGGAGTAGAGAGCATGACATGGGTTTATGTCGTGGAAATGCTTTAAGAGAGATAGATTTGATACATATATTAGCATAAAAGCCCCAACATTCCTCTACTTTGGAAATGTTGATGCAATAGAAATCTGCGTAAAGCGTGAACTTTATCTTTCGTTTTCTCAAGACTTAGTCTTGACTTGGGTTTAGTCGGGCATCAACAGATACGCTGAAAGATGTACTGTGAAGGGTTGGACTGTAGCGTGAATGTTCGATACTTTGGAAGTCTGCAAGTTCTTGCAGCAGATGTGGTGCAGGTATTTTTGTGCACAATCCTGACATTGTGCAGCATCTGCGACGTGCTGTATTTTGAAAGACGGGTGAATGAAAAAAAAGTTTTTAATTGGGCAGCCCGCACTTTTAGTTTGCCCCATTTTCAGCCTCCCTCTCGTGAATCCCATCCTTCGATTTCTATCAGCAAGGTGATGAAGGAGCAATTTCCTAGACAACAGAAGGTTAAATTATCAGTCTGGGGACTTGCTTGGGGGAGGTTGTGGTTGTCAAATAGGATTTCAAATGACACTGACCACCCAGTTTCCTTTGGATCCAGTTAGTAAAAGGGCTTTGTCACGTCTGGAATGGAGCCGAGGGTGAGGAGGAAGGGAATATACCGAGCAGGAAGGAAAGCACTATCACGGCTATAGGAAGCTGGAAATTAAATCCAAGGCAAGTTGCAACGACTCGAGGTCAGAGGCCAGCAAGATAAAGCTTTTTTTTTGCAAGGCAAAAGCTTGACTTTCATCCAACAGGAAACAAAACTGAACTGAAGAAAACAAGTGAAATTCCAGCCCGCCACCGTCTGATAACACAGTGTCATAAAACTCAGCACACCAAAGGTTTTTTTGCACGAACAGCAAACGCCAAAAAAGAAATGTTACTTTGGAAGCCCAAATCATGTCCAAACATCCATGCGTACACATACATAGGTACAAATGTACTTATCTGTACATAAATGGAACATTTAAGCTTGGGCCTCTTTTAAGGTTGTCGTGGACAAGAAGCACATGTCATCCAGTAGTAATGCACTACTGGGATATTACTCATGCTCTGGCATATTTCGGCGATTAGACACAGGCATAGAGTGATTATCCAAAATACTGGCTGTCCCACAGGGTCAAAATGTTCAGGTTTTCTGCCAAGTTTATACTGCAAATGCGTCTGTGGCTATTGCAAATTCTGGTACATTCCCTGGTACCTGGTGTAACATTGGTATACTCCCAGCACTTGTCACAATATCAACATGCTCTGGGGACCTGCTACAATCGGAGAGTCATAGAGTCATACATCCCAAAACCAGCCCTTCAGCCACCCTTTATTTATATGTCTTGCTATCCACTTTGCTGCTGTAACACTGTAAATTTCAGTCCCGGTGTGGGACGAATCAAAGAATATATTATTATTATTATCTGTGCCTACCATTGTGCCCATCTGCACCACATGAGGTCTGGGACCATATAACCATATAACAACTACAGCATGGAAACAGGCCTGTTCGGCCCTACCAGTCCACGCCGACCACTCTCCCTGACCTAGTCTCATCTACCTGCACTCAGACCATAACCCTCTAATCCCCTCCTATCCATATACCTATCCAATTTACTCTTAAATAATAAAATCGAGTCAGCCTCCACCACTTCCACCGGAAGCCCATTCCATACAGCCACCACCCTCTGAGTAAAGAAGTTACCCCACATGTTACCCCTAAACTTTTGTCCCTCAATTCTGAAGCTATGTCCCCTTGTTGGAATCTTCCCCACTCTCAAAGGGAAAAGCCTACCCACGTCAACTCTGTCCGTCCCTCTCAAAATTTAAAAAACCTCTATCAAGTCCCCCCTCAACCTTCTACCTTCTACACTCCAAAGAATAAAGACCCAACCTGTTCAGCCTAAGTGCTGAAACCCAGGCAACATTCTAGTAAATCTCCTCTGTACCCTCTCCATTTTGTCGACATCCTTCCTGTAATTTGGCGACCAGAACTGCACACCATACTCCAGATTCGGCCTCACCAATGCCCTGTACAATTTTAACATTACATCCCAACTTCTATACTCGATGCTCTGATTTATAAAGGCAAGCATACCAAACGCCTTCTTCACCACCCTATCCACATGAGATTCCACCTTCAGGGAACAATGCACAGTTATTCCCAGATCCCTCTGTTCCACTGCATTCCTCAATTCCCTACCATTTACCCTGTACGTCCTATTTTGATTTGTCCTACCAAAATGCAGCACCTCACACTTATCAGCATTAAACTCCATCTGCCATCTTTCAGCCCACCCTTCCAAAAGGCCCAAGTCTCTCTGTAGACTTTGAAACTCTACTTCATTATTAACTACACCACCTATCTTAGTATCATCTGCATATTTACTAATCCAATTTGCCACACCATCATCCAGATCATTAATGTAAATGACAAACAACAGTGGACCCAACACAGATCCTTGGGGTACTCCACTAGACACTGGCCTCCAACCTGACATACAATTGTCAACCATTACCCTCTGGTATCTCCCATTCAGCCATTGTTGAATCCATCTTGCAACCTCACTATTAATACCCAACGATTTAACCTTCTTAATCAACCTTCCATGTGGAACCTTGTCAAATGCCTTACTGAAGTCCATATAGACAACATCCACAGCCTTGCCCTTATCAATTACCCTTCAAAAAATTAGTCAAACATGACCTTCCAGGCACAAATCCATGTTGACTGTTTCTAATCAGGCCTTGTTTATCCAAATAATTATATATATTGTCCCGAAGTATCTTTTCCATTAATTTTCCCACCACAGACGTCAAACTAACAGGTCTATAATTGCTAGGTTTACTTTTAGAACCTTTTTTAAACAAAGGCACAACATGCGCAATGCGCCAATCTTCCGGCACCATCCCCGTTTCTAATGGCGTTTGAAATATTTCCGTCATAGCCCCTGCTATTTCTGCACTAACTTCCCTCAATGTCCTAGGGAATATCCTATCAGGACCTGGAGACTTATCCACTTTTATATTTTTCAAAAGTGTCCGTACCTCCTCTTCTTTAATCCTCATAATCCTCATAATTTCCATCCACACCATCCACACCTTCCCTATCAATGTGCCTCTCGTGTACCACTTCATTCTCTGGCAACGTGTTCCAGATACCAACCACTCTGTATAAAAAAACCTTCCCCTCAAATTCCATTTTAAACTTAGACACAATGAACTGCTGAAACTGGCTTACAGAAAATGACACATCATGCTGGAGTGATTTAGTGGGTCAGACAGCATCTCTGAAGAATATGGATGCCATCGTACCTGCCCCAACTATCTCCTCCGGCAACTCCTTCCATTAATCTACCACCCTTTGTGTAGAAAAGTTGCCCCTCAGGTTCCTATTAAATATTTTCCCCTTCACCTTAAACAGAAGGACAATCCTCAAAGACTCTGTTCCTTTAAGAGCCTGTCCCACTTTGGCGATTTTTAAGGCGACTGTCAAAGTCGTAGCAGATCGCCGAAAAGCTTTCGATATTTTTAAGTCTATGACAATGCCTACGACAATGCCTACGACAAGCTACTACAACCTACCACCTAGGCGACAGCAAGCTACCCAGTCGTCGGGACCTAGGACGTCCACCTACGACAGCGACTACGACAAGCTACGACAACCGAAGTCAACCTACCTCCACCCTCGACAAGCTACGACCTTGTCAGGTCACAACTGATGACAATGGGGATTGACATTTCACGTAATTTTGGCGCAAAAATGGGTTTGGGTAGGGTCTCCGATCATTCAGCATCATGACTGCTAGGAGGCAACATATGATGGCATTGCTCTTACATCAAATGCAAGCCCTGCTTACAATTCTGCAAGACAGAAGGACAAGAATAATGGGGAAGAAGAAGCCCAAGAAGAGGTCTGTGTGGTTGAAGCACTTGTCCCTGAAGAGACCCAATGCAGTGCAATGTCAAAATAAATGAAAACAGTTCGCTTTTCAATACAGTGCAATGCTTGTGTTTGTGTTTGTTTTATTGCGACACCGCGACACCCCGCTACACACCGCTACACACCGCGACACACCGCTACACACCGCTACACACCGCTACACACCTCGACACACCGCGACACACCGCGACACACCGCGACACACCGCTACACACCGCTACACACCTCGACACACCGCGACACCCCGCTACACACCGCGACACACCACGACACACCGCGACACACCGCGACACACCGCGACACACCACGACACACCGCTACACACCACGACACACCGCGACACCCCGCTACACACCGCGACACACCACGACACACCGCGACACACCGCGACACACCGCGACACCCCGCTACACACCGCGACACACCACGACACACCGCGACACACCGCGACACACCGCTACACACCTCGACACACCTCGACACACCTCGACACACCGCTACACACCACGACACCCCGCTACACCCCGCTACACACCGCGACACACCTCGACACACCGCTACACCCCGCTACACACCGCGACACACCGCTACACACCGCGACACACCGCGACACACCGCTACACCCCGCTACACACCGCGACACACCTCGACACACCGCGACACACCGCGACACACCGCTACACACCGCGACACACCACGACACACCGCGACACACCGCGACACACCGCGACACACCGCGACACACCACGACACACCGCGACACACCGCTACACACCGCGACACAGCTCGACACACCGCGACACACCGCGACACACCGCGACACCCCGCTACACACCGCTACACACCGCGACACAGCTCGACACACCGCGACACACCGCGACACACCGCGACACACCGCGACACACCTCGACACACCTTGACACACCGCGACACACCGCTACACACCACGACACACCGCTACACACCACGACACCCCGCTACACACCGCTACACACCGCGACACAGCTCGACACACCGCGACACATCGCGACACACCTCGACACACCGCGACACCCCGCTACACACCTCGACACCCCGCTACACACCGCGACACACCGCGACACACCGCGACACCCCGCGACACACCGCGACACACCGCGACACCCCGCTACACACCGCGACACAGCTCGACACACTGCGACACACCGCTACACACCGTGACACCCCGCGACACACCGCGACACACCACGACACACCGCGACACACCGCGACACACCGCGACTGTGTGGCGACAGCCTAGTCGCCAGCAGTCGCCTTAAAAATCGCCGAAGTGGGACCGGCCCTTTACCCTATGTATTACTCTTATGATCTTGTACACCTCTATAAGATCACCCCTCATCCTCCTGCACTCCAAGGAATAGAGTCCCAGCCTGCTCAACCTCTCCCGATAGCTCAGGCCATCGAGCCCCGGCAATATCCTCATAAATCTTCTCTGCACCATTTCCAGTTTAGCAACATCTGTTGATTAGTAAGTCTGCAGATGACACAAAAGTGAGTGTTGTCATGGACAGCGAAAATGCTTATCAAAAATTACAGCAGGATCTTGATCAGTTGGGCAAGCGGGCTGAGGAGTGGCTAAAAACGGTTCATGTATAAGTGCAAGATGTTGCATTTTGGGAGGTCGTATCAAAGCAGGACCATCACAGTGAGTGGTAGGGTACGGGGGAGTGTTGTAGAGCAGAGGGATTTAGGGAGTTGGGGCAGGCACTGTAACAACATTTAAAAGACACTTAGACAGCGACATGGATAGGACTTAGAGGAATGTAGGACAACGTGGGCAAATCCTTCCTCCCATGACAATCAAACTACTGAAACTTCATAGTGCCTAGTCCAAGCCAAGTATAGCTAAGTGGCCTGAAACTGTACATCGTACTCCAGGTCTGATTTCACTAAAACCCTGCATAATCTCAGTGGAAGATTGTATTTATTTCCTTTGTATGCCCATTCACCTTCCTCCTGCAAGATTTATCTGCATATTCACTTACTGCATACTAAGAGTAACACATCCTCTCTACACCAATTTTTTTTAGTTCTTGCCATTTTAAAAAATATTATTTTTCACTCTTTTTACCAAGTGCATAGACTCATAATTTCTGATTGAGTATTATCACTTGTCTTCACTCAATTAACTGGTCTTTAGTATATTCCATATCAGACTCTTTGTACCCTCCTCATTCCTCATCTTTCCGCATAGATTTGGACTGAAAAATAATTAGACACGTTGCAGCTAAACTTTCATCAAGGTAATTAATATATAAGCGTTTGTAGTCTTGAATCCTGATAGATTTTATACCTTCTGCAACCTTGCAATCCAGATTACAGTTTCTCTACCTCACACCCTGGCTGACTCAGCACATATTCTGCATCAAATCTGCCTCTGTATACCGCAGATGGTCCTGTAATCAATGTGCTGTCAGCAGACATAAGAATTGTCAAAAATACTCGTGTTTACAACTGACAAACTGGTCAAGTTCTGCGAAATTAGAACATAGTTCCACAGTTACAAAATCCTAATTCCTGTGTGAAGTTGATTTGCGGTGGAGATAGACAAATGGGCAACCTGTGGGCAGCATCTGCTCAGACCTTCAGGTGTATAACTAGCAAAGATACTAGAGGAGCAAGATAGACCACTCGACCCTAAAAAACGTAGTATGTCACGGCGCCATTTTAGTAGGCAGAAAAGTACAGAAACATTTTAAAAGAAAAATAACAACAATCTGTGAATTGATAGGTGAGATATATTCTGCATTTTAATGGTATCATCACACATGCTGTTCGCCCAAAACACTGTTACAGTGCGAGAGGCATAACAAACAGTGGGTTTTGCCTACTTAAATGGCGGACGCTACGCCCCTTTGTGTACAACACTTCAGTGTAGGCGATTTCAAAGAGTGGTCCATCTTGTTCCTCTAGTATCTTTGATAACTAGTCTGGTTAACACTGTCCAGGTGAGAAACTTCAGGGGGTTCCAAAACTCATCTAAGAAAAGATTATGTTTTTGCTGCCTACAAAAATACTTAGTTGTTAGTCCATTTCTTGTATTATTAACTATCTGAGGTCTTTTTTTAGTTATTGGGTAAAATATAAAAAAGATGTGAAGATCAAAATGTATGAATCGTTATTTCATTATCTGCAATCCATATGTGTCTCAATTCGAGAGTTTTCACAGGTGCTTTCAAGTTTGAAATTTAAATAATAAATTGCAAAATTATTTCCCAAAATCTTAATAGATAGAAATTGAATTGAATTGAACCTATTTCGATAAACTGAGAAATCTTTGCAGGGAAGACTAGCATTTGTTCAGAAGACTGAACATTGGTTGTAATGGCCATTAAAATTGTCTTGTAAACCCTGTGATACACATTCCCCATTGGAAGCCAGCGGTTCATTGGCCTGCCTGTGTGCAGGGGAGATTGTCAAACCTTAAAAAAAATATTTTCCAGGTGATCGCTCACTAACTACATTGAAGGCTACCATAATGACAAAGGAAACGTAGGGTAGGGGGAATCTTGCGAAACCTTCATTGTATGCGACCAGCCGACACACATAGAGTCCCACACCATGATTTGCGAGACAATTACAAGTCTACAAGATGATTGGTGAGGTATAAAGCAAAGATAGAAACATAGAAACATAGATATCCCAGAAATTATATTGTTCCAATCAAGCCAACGTTCTTTACCACTTCCAACTGTTTAAAATTCTGCATCGCACCCATGTTTCTGGTGCTGTGAAGCAGTAGCTCTAACCATCACACCATTGTACCACCCTCTTGCTGGTGAACGCATCCTAATAATTTACTCATCATTTACTTAGTTGTGATATTTAGTACCCAATCACAACGTGGCTTTTGGAAAATTCAGAATAAAAATAAACTTGACAAGCCATATCATAATTTTCACAAGAATATCTGTGAACAAATGGTTGATTGCATGAAGAATTCTGACTGTATGTTATTGTATTCCCAAACTTTACTGTAGAGAATTGAATGAGCGTTGAAACTCTCCAGGAAACCCCCTGAAACGTTTCATATTCCCAGAGCACACTGACAGAAAACAACTTTATTTGAAGCAGAGAATCTTTACAATGATAGAAACATAGAAACATAGAAACATAGAAAATAGGTGCAGGAGTAGGCCATTCGGCCCTTCGAGCCTGCACCGCCATTCAATATGATCATGGCTGATCATTCAGCTCAGTAGCCTGTACCTGCCTTCTCTCTATACCCTCTGATCCCTTTAGCAAAAAGGGCCACATCTAACTCCCTCTTAAATATAGCCAATGAACTGGCCTCAACTACCTTCTGTGGCAGAGAATTCCACAGATTCACCACTCTCTGTGTGAAGAAATGTTTTGTGTGAAGATAATAGAGCAGGGCAAGATAGACCACTCGACCCTAAACACCGTAGTATCTCATGACGCCATTTTAGTAGGCAGAAACGTGCAGAAACATTTAAAAGAAAAATAACAAAAATTTGTGAATTGAAAGATGAGATATATTCTGGATTTTAATGGTGTCATCACACATACTGTTCCCCAAAACACTGATTACACTGCGAGAGGCATAGTGAACGGTGGGTTTTGCCTACTAAAATGGCTCCTTTGTGTACTACACTTCAGTATAGGTGATTTCGATGGAGTGGTCTACCTTCCTCCGCTCTATTATCTTTGGCATAAAGTGCAGCATGTTTAAATTAAGGAGAATGCGAACATTGTTGGGCAAGGTAATAATAATATTTTTCCATTGGATTATGAGTCCATCAGGTGTTCTGCACAAAACATCCATGTCAGAATGTGGACCCTTCACGTTACATCCCAGTGCGGTTCCAGGGGCTTGTGCTCCTTTCCGCCGTATGACAGTGGTTCTCTCAGTGTGTGAGGTCTAATTTCAGTGTTGAGGATGCATGTGCTGACAGCAAGATGCCATTGCACATGTAGCTGATGCTACAACAGGTCAGGCACTTCAGCAAGGCCCCCACGGAAGAGCCCGTTTTTAATTTTGCAAATATCACTTGAACTCAGAAATGAATGCTAATGCGATCCACTCAAGGTAAAATCGACTTTGGATTGCACCAAAAAACAGGCCCTACACAATCCAATTTCTAGACCTGGTGTTTTTAAGAAAATGGGTTTGAAGTAGTTGGAAACCTGCAGCTAAGTTTCAATGTTTGGGTACTTTACCACTGCAAGGGACCATGACATTATTGGATGGGCTATCATGCAGACCATTCTTTCCATTCTCTCGCGTGGATGTAAAAGATCACATTGTCTCCATTTGAATCAGACCACATTCGACTTTGTTTCTGTGCATGGGAACTTGATTTGCATAAAATTGACCATATATTTGCTGACATTGTATTAGTGAATGGATTTCAGAAATGCTAAATGTTAAGAAAATTTGGATATCCTGCATACGTGAAAGGTGCTAGATAAACGTAACGGTTTTCTTTTACCAGATAAAAGCATTATATGATGCAGTGCAAAGCCGTATTGGTAACAAGATTAATATTAACCTGAGTTCGGAAATGGAAGAAAGTTAGCTGGGATTGTGGTTACCATTGAGTAAAACTGTCCATGTCTCAAGGTTCATATAGCTTTTGCATGTCAAATAATTGGAAGTAGATACAAAGTGCTGGTGTAACTCAGCGGGTCAGGCAGCATCTCTGGAGAAAAGGGTGGGTGATGTTTTGGGTCGGGACCCTTCTTCAGTCTGACCCGCTGATTCCAGCACTTTGTGTCTATCTTCATTATCTACCAGCATCTGCAGCTCCTTTCTGCTCAAATAATTGGCCGCTGGCTATCAGTAAGTGGCTTGCCTTATGTTTGGTAGCAGTGGAAGAGCCAGCATTGTCAAAGGAGAGAATGCAGATAAGAGAAAGTTTGGAAATAAATTCTGTGTCAGCTCTGTTGGTTCCCAATCAGAGTTTTCCTCAATCAGATTTCTAGCCGCACTTGTCTGCATAGTTTTATTTTAACGGAAGAAGAGGTGATAATTGGACGTATCTGAATCCATCATGGTTCACCACAAGGGGATTGATGGGTCTTCTGGATGTGAAATCTTTTACTACAATACCTATTGTAGATGTTCATGGAACATAGAACAGCTCTGCTTACAATGTCTGTGCTGAACAAGATCAAAGACCAATTCCTAGCCGCTTCCATTCCCTGCATATCTATCTGTCTATCCAAAATTCCCTTAAAAGCCACTATCTGCCTCCACCACTGGCCCCAGCAGCTCATTCCAGGCATTCACCACCTTCTGTGTGAAAAAAACTTGCCCCATATATCTTCTGGTTCTTGGTTCTTGGTTCTTGGTCCTCCAAAATATTCCAAATGGAATTTAAACTGGAGGTGGCGGAGTATGGAGCTGCCTTAAAAGTAGTTGCGTCTGGTTGAGTAACTGTAGTAGTGTGAAGACTATTCCAGGCTTTAATTGTGAGAAGGAAGAATGAGTTGCTGTACACATCTGTCTCGGTAGCTGGTATCTCAAATTGAATCGAATGCCCTGGTCTGCTCCTGATAGGGTTGGGTTTGGTGTAGATTTGGTCATCTATGTCGAGCTGACCATTTAACATTTTGTAAAATCAGGCCAAATGGTGGCTTGACGTCTGTCTTGGAGTGGGTTCCACCCCAATAAATTTAGAAGTTCGCTTCTCTCTCATTGGTATTTGTAACAAATACCTTTGTCTCTCTCACCTTAAAGCTATGACCTCTCCTATTTGTTATTTCCATCCTGGGCAAAGGTTCTGACTGTCTACCCTATCTATGCCTCTCATCATTATATACTTCTCTCAGGTCTCCCTGCAACCTGAACATTCCAGAGAAAACAGTCCAAATCTGTCCCACCTCCCCCTGTGGCTAATACTCCCTAATCCCGGCATCATTCTGGTAAACCTCCTCTGCACCCTTTCCAAAGCCCCCACACCCTTCCTGTAATGGGGAGACCAGAACCACAGCAATAGACAATAGACAATAGACAATAGGTGCAGGAGGAGGCCATTCGACCCTTCGAGCCAGCACCGCCATTCAATGTGATCATGGCTGATCATTCTCAATCAGTACCCCGTTCCTGCCTTCTCCCCATACCCCCTGACTCCGCTATCCTTCAGAGCTCTATCTAGCTCTCTCTTGAATGCATTCAGAGAATTGGCCTCCACTGCCTTCTGAGGCAGAATTCCACAGATTCACAACTCTTTGACTGAAAAAGTTTTTCCTCATCTCAGTTCTAAATGGCCTACCCCTTATTCCCAGATCTCGTTGTACGTCCCCTTTTCCTAACTTGACACCATTCAGATAATACTCTGCCTTCCTATTCTTCCCACCAAAGTGGATAACCTCACACTTATCCACATATAGGAACAATGCTCCAAATGTGGCTGAACCAGAGTCCTATAAAGCTGCATCATGACTTCCTCATACTAAATGCTCCTACCAATGAAGGCAAGCATACCCTATGCCTCTCTAGAACTCGATCTACTCTGCTGCCATTTTCAGGGAGTCATAGAAACATAGAAACATAGAAAATGGGTGCAGGAGGAGGCCATTTGGCACTTTGAGCCTGCACCGCCATTCATTGTGATCATGGCTGATCATCCACAATCAGTAACCCGTGCCTGCCTTCTCCCCACATCCCTTGATTCCATTAGCCCCTAGAGCTCTACCTAACTCTCTTTTAAATTCATCCAGTGATTTGGCTTCCACTGCCTTCTGTGGTAGAGAATTTCACAAATTCACAACTCTCTGGGTGAAAATGGTTTTCTCACCTCAGTTCTAAATGACCTCCCCTTTATTCTTAAACTGTGGCCCCTGGTTCTGGAGTTATGGACTTGGACCCCAAGTTCCTGCCTGAATATAACCTGCTAACCATCCTGATGCCTGTTTTCCAGACCTAGAATGAAACTCACCCACATACAGCTGCATTTACAAACAGGCCAGACTAATCAGTCAAACATGATGAAATATAGCCTTTAATGAAGAAGAACCTATTTCAATAGGAAGTGCTAAAAGTACAAAGATTTATTGGCATTAGATTATTGCCCTTGAAAGGTTACAGGTGCCTATTAAAGACTTAACTAACCTTGCTCTGAGGAGATGATCAACTTGTAGATTCTTTAAAGCATTTTTAGTTTCATTTTATATCTTCAATGTTCATTCATAAGGGTCTCGACCCGAAACATCACCTATTCCTTTTCTCTAGAAATGCTGTCTGACCTGCTGAGTTACTCCAGCTTTATGTGTCTATCTTCGGTTTAAACCTGCACCAGCAGTTCCTTCCTACACCTCTCTTCAATGTTCTATATACTAAAACTCTCGTTTGTTTGTTCCTGAACTACAGCCAAAACGGTACATGTTAGCGCACCAATTTTAGGCCCACCTTACTCACCGTCGTCCCTTTGGTGCTAATGGAAGAAGTTTCATTGAAATCAGTGTTATATTTTTAAGGTTATTCACATTTTAATTTTAAATCTATCTCCTACGGAGGGAGGGAGTGAGGGGGTGGAGGGGGGGAGGGAGGGAGGGAGGGAGGGAGGATAAGGGGGGTTGAGGGGGATGGAGTGGGGGGGCAGGGGAAGGGGGGAAAGTAAGGGGAGGCGGAGGGGAGGGGGGTGGAGGGGGGGAGGGGAGGAGGTGGGGGAGGAGAGGGTGCTGCACCAATGCAGGAGAGGTTTGGGCCAACGGGTCCACTTGGTCTAGTAATTTATGAATCTTGGATTCTATTTTTCTTGTGTTTGTCTAGTCGCTGTGTGGGGAGTGCTAGTGGTCAATGGCACAATTCCTGGATGGTGCATCTATGCTGTGCATCTTGACAGACTTCCTGCTTGGGTAGGGGTTTTAAGGGCAGAGAGAGAGAAACAAATATGTGTTGTCTGTTTATCGGGCAGCTTTCAACAGTGAATAGTGAGTGCCACACACAGTGCTCCAGACAAGCTATTCTGTCAGGCAGCAAAGTTGTCTACGGCTGATGGGTATCAGTTCTCCCTGCCATAAATAAGCACAATTCAAACAGTATTCAACAGAGAGGTGAGGAGGCACCAAGGGCAAGAGGCTGCGTCTTCGCTCTTTATCTCTGAGGAATGTGTATCGCTTACAGGGAAGTGACAGAAAGGCATTGATTATACTTACCTAGCCCTGTTGTTCAAATGCTAACATCCCAGCACTGCTGCTGCTGATAAAACATGTCTTTCATTAGTGCTCAGCATCAGCTCTTAACTCCAGAAGCACTGAAAAACCACATTGCTATTAAGCTGCCACCATGTCCTATTCCTCTTACCCCCCCCCAACTCCAAATTAATTGCCTCATGCTGTGGCATTTTGTACTCAAGTTGCAGTTGTTCTTTGGCTGAGTGACACACAAGCATATGTCTAAAAAAATGGGTTTCACTCTTATTTTGGGGAGTTCGAGATGTGGGGCAATTAACATTAGCACCTATTTGGGGCACCTCAAATAAAATCAATCAAAATTGGAACACACGTACCTTCTAGAAGTTTCCAACCTGACTGCTCCTTCAAGTGGATCTGCACGGTTCCCAGTAGCAACTATTAGGAAATGGTGGCGGCACGATGAAAATCGTGGGTGGGCACAGGCTTGGTGGGCCTCAGGGCCGGTCTCCATGGTGTATCTCTAAACTAAACTAACCTAACCCAAACTAAACTAAACTAAACTAAACTGCACAAAAAGATAGCAGGTGCCATGCCTCAGTAGCTCATAATTATGCCAAGCAAGTTCTGGCCTTAAATAACTCTTTCTGTGGCAGCCACACTACCAAAAGCTGCCTGGTAGAACAGGTGAAAAGTGGGAGGGGTGGACTTGTTGGTGTTCCAGTTGGGACCCTTCAATTCATGCCTCCTAGCTGACTTGCAGTGGAACTTGGTACGTTCCACTGGGAGCTAAAAATGAAGGATTGTGGTGGCACATTGTAGCAGCGGTTTCTGTGAATGAGGGAGAGGTGGTGCCTCATATATTAATGGTATGAGCACATGCACAAATGACCCTGGGAACATTTCAGCTGTGCTATGTTGAATCTCCCGGTGGGTGGTACTTCCACTGAATATGAATGCTATCATTTTAAAACATGTGCAAAATTATGCTTTAATCCACCATTTTACATACAAAACAGGCACTATGCACTCTAATTTGTAGGCTATTGTATGCATTGGCAATCTGTTCATCTGAGCTCCAATCCTGTACTCGTTGATCACACTGAAGTGATCAGCAGGAGCCCTACGATAGTGAACATCACCTCCATCCTTCCTCTTGTGGCTTGGAGTTCTGAAGGAACGCAGCGTTCACACGGATTGTCCAGCTGAAGTGAATTGATTCCACACAGACTCATATTTGAAGTTGCCAGGTTAGATCATCCAGGGAGTCAATATAACATTTATTAAGCCATTGTGAAACATTATGATTGCAATGTGTCATCTGCAGCACAGCTGAGTGCTGAAAAAATCAGCAGGATGGCTGAGAATGTTTGTGGTACTTCATTACTCTGGGACCAATAAAAGATTTACTATATTTGTGAAATACTGCAAATGGAATGAGTTGTAGACAGCTTCCATTGTAAATAGTGAAATATTAAGTTGTTCCTTTCCTGCAATTCAAATAATCCCGTTCTATTGTTTCATTTAATGTTTTCCATTCCCCTCATTCCCATACTCCACAATAAACCTTCAACTGGATGTGAACCAACAACATGTAATTAATGGTCAAGTAAAATAACAACCTGGGTAATGAACATCAAAGAGCGGGTCTTCTCCTTTCCCATCAGTGAGTTTTCTCCCATGCCAATGGAAGGTGGATGCATTAGAGCGAGTTTTGTTTCATTCACTGAATCTCAACTTGAAATGGATACAGTATTTATTAAAACTGTATTCAACATGGACACTATGCTGCATTTACTTTGTTAAGCAATTGATTTTATTTATGAAGTGTTATCAGAATTCATTCTGCATTCATTGAATGTGCTGCATTCTGTGAGTATATTATTTATTGAAACTGTACACAGCTGTTGCATTTATTGAACCTGTGTATATGAAACTTATGTCTTCTGTGAACACTGCAATTATTGAACCTGTGTCTGAAGTGCATATTGCATTTACTTTACCAACATCTCGAGGGTTTGTTTAGGAACTAGATTGACGTGGACCGGCTGGGTCCAAATTTCTCCTGTGGGCCTCTCCTTTGGGCCGGGCAACCCTCCCGCCACTAACGATCCTGTGGGCCCAGCAGCCCGTGGGCCACTAACGATCCTGTGGGCCCAGCAGCCCGTGGACCCGTTACCGGGCGGGGAGTGTCCCCCGGGCCGTGTGTGGGCAAAGGGGGACAGGGAAGGGGAGAGGGTACCACTGACCTCGGCCCCGTGCCGCCAGGTCTGCAGCCAGAACGAGCCGTAGACCCGAAGCCTCTCCTGCAGCTCGACGACGAACGGTGGCGAGCGGCGCCGACGGCCATCTTGTTGGACCCTCTGCTGCCGCCGCGCTGCACCACGGGAGGAAGGTCAGGCGCGGGGCACGCTGGGACGGATGCTGGTCCTCCCGGCGGGGGGGGGAAGCATTTATTAAAGTGCATTAGGTAATTTGTTTTTAAAAAGTAACAAAAACCGATTTATTGAGACCGCGGGGAAATGGTGCGCACCAGACCTTCATCAGCAGCACCATCACCGACCTCACCAACTCCGGCGAACTACCCCTCAGTGCCTCCAATCTCATAGTTCCCCAGCCCCGCACGGCCCGATTCTACCTCCTACCCAAAATCCACAAACACAATTGTCCCGGCAGACCCATTGTCTCTGCCTGCTCATGCCCCACCGAACTTATCTCTACCTACCTCGACTCCATCCTATCCCCCCTGGTCAAATCCCTCCCCACCTACGTCCAAGACACCCCACACGCTCTCCATCTCCTGGATAACTTCCGGTTCCCAGGCCCCCACTCCCTCATTTTCACCATGGATGTCCAGTCACTCTACACTTCCATCCCCCACAAGGATGGTCTCGAAGCCCTCCGTTTCTTCCTCGACCGTAGAACCAGCCAATCCCCATCGACCAACACTCTCCTCTGCCTAGCAGAGCTGGTTCTTACCCTCAACAACTTCTCCTTTGACTCCTCCCACTTCCTCCAAACCAGAGGCGTAGCTATGGGCACTCGCATGGGCCCTAGCTACGCCTGCCTCTTTGTCGGGTTCGTCGAACAATCCCTGTTCCAGACGTACACTGGCCCCATCCCCGAACTCTACCTCCGCTACATCGACGACTGCATTGGTGCTACCTCTTGCACCCATGCAGAACTCACTGACTTTATACACTTCACCTCCAATTTCCATCCTGCCCTTAAATATACCTGGACTATCTCTGACATCTCCCTCCCGTTTCTGGACCTCACCATCTCCATCACAGGAGAAAAATTAGTGACGGACATTTATTACAAGCCCACCGACTCGCACAGCTATCTGGACTACACTTCTTCCCACCCGGTCCCCTGCAAAAAGTCTATCCCCTACTCCCAATTCCTCCGTCTACGCCGCATCTGTGCCCGGGATGAGGTGTTTCAGACTAGGGCTTCCGAGATGTCCTCGTTTTTCAGAAAACGGGGCTTCCCCTCCTCCATTATAGATGAGGCTCTCACTAGGGTCTCTTCTACATCCCGCAGCTCCGCTCTTGCTCCCCATCCCCCCACTCGCAACAAGGACAGGATCCCCCTCGTTCTCACCTTCCACCCCACCAGCCAGCGGATCCAACATATCATCCACCAACATTTCCGTCACCTACAACAGGACCCCACCACTGGCCATATCTTCCCATCCCCTCCCCTCTCTGCATTCCGCAGAGACCGTTCCCTCCGCAACTCCCTGGTCCACTCGTCCCTTCCTACCCAAACCACCCTAACCCCGGGCACTTTCCCTTGCAACCGCACGAGATGCAACACCTGTCCCTTTACCTCCCCCCTCAACTCCATCAAAGGACCCAAACATTCTTTCCAGGTGAGACAGAGGTTCACCTGCACCTCCTCCAACCTCATCTATTGCATCCGCTGCTCTAGATGTCAACTCATCTATATCG
This sequence comes from Rhinoraja longicauda, assembly GCF_053455715.1. Taxonomy (NCBI): domain Eukaryota; kingdom Metazoa; phylum Chordata; class Chondrichthyes; order Rajiformes; family Arhynchobatidae; genus Rhinoraja; species Rhinoraja longicauda. The sequence continues at coordinate 2,049,922 of NC_135982.1, read as the reverse complement.
GCGAAACCAAGCGCAGGCTCGGCGATCGCTTCGCTGAACACCTGCGCTCGGTCCGCATTAACGCCACTGATCTCCCGGTGGCCCAGCACTTCAACTCCCCCTCCCATTCCCAGTCTGACCTCTCTGTCATGGGCCTCCTCCAGTGCCATAGTGAGGCCCGCCGGAAATTGGAGGAGCAGCACCTCATATTTCGCCTGGGCAGTTTGCGGCCCGGTGGTATGAACGTCGACTTCTCCAACTTCAGATAGCTCCTCTGTCCCTCCCTTCCCCTCCTCCTTCCCAGATCTCCCTCTATCTTCCTGTCTCCACCTATATCCTTCCTTTGTCCCACCCCCGACATCAGTCTGAAGAAGGGTCTCGACCCGAAACGTCACCCATTCCTTCTCTCCCGAGATGCTGCCTGACCTGCTGAGTTACTCCAGCATTTTGTGAATAAATCGATTTGTACCAGCATCTGCAGTTATTTTCTTATGAAATGGTGCGCAGGGTGGGCCTAAAATTGTCGCGCTATCATGAACTGTTCTTGCTATATTTGTGGATGAAAACGGCGCAAACAAACATACAGGACAAACATACATGGGAACAAACATACATGGGAACAAACATACATGGGAACAAACAAGATGAGAGTTTTAGAGATAGATAGATAGATAGATAGATAGATAGATAGATAGATAGATAGATAGATAGATAGATAGATAGATAGATAGATAGATAGATAGATAGATAGATAGATAGATAGATAGATAGATAGATAGATAGATAGATAGATAGATAGATAGATAGATAAATGGATGGATGGATGGATGGATGGATGGATAGATAGATAGATAGATAGACAGATAGACAGATAGATAGATAGATAGATAGATAGATAGACAGATAGATAGATAGACAGATAGACAGACAGATAGACAGATAGATAGATAGACAGATAGATAGATAGATAGATAGATAGATAGATGTACCTCTATCTATCTAGAGGAGGACCCATGTTCATTCCTGACTCCTGGTGTAGACTCTATGGAGTTTGCCCTTTCTCCGTGTGAACGCATGGTCCAGGGTCCTCCCATTTCCTCCCATTTCCCAAAAGTGTGCAGGTTGATAGTTTAGCTGGTCACTGTAAATTGCCTCAACTGCAGGTGAAATGAAGAATCTGGGAGAGTTGCTGGGAGTTGGCTAGAGGGGAAATTAATGACAAATGGAATTGCTCTGTGCACTGAGGTAAACTCAATTGGCTGAAATGGCCTCTTTCTATATCATATGGAAATAAAGAAAATATGAAACCCGTGACTGCACCTTTATTTATTAGACCAGCACCATATGAGATTAATGCATTTTTGAAGCTCATTTTGAATGCCTAGTAGACGATCTAATTATTGAACTTGGATTCAATGTGGTTACTGCTGTATTGAACTCATATCAAATGTGGATCGTGCATTTATTGAGCCCATGCCTGGTGTAGAATATACATTTATTTAATCTGTACCCAGTATGATTACTGTATTTAGTATTTAATGAAACTGAAACTGGTATGCGTAAGCATTGATGGAATCTGTTTTTAGTGTTGGCAATGCGACATTGATCCTGTCCCCAATGTGATTACTGTTCTTGTTGAATCTGTGCATAATGTGGAGACAACATTTATTACGCCCTTACTGTGCTTATATCCTGATTTTATTTATATCACATGGAAGTAATTAAACCTGTACGTTGTGTGGACATGCGCTTCTTCGATCTATTCCTGGTATTGAACTTATTGAACATAATGAAGGTACTGAATTCATTGAGGCAGCACATGGTTTAGATGTTACTGAAATAGAAATAGAAATGTATCTGCAGTGAGGGTATTGTATTCACTGGAGTTTAGAAGGATGAGAGGGGATCTTCTAGAGATGTATAAAATTATAAAAGGATCACAATGAATGGCGGTGCTGGCTCGAAGGGCCGAATGGCCTCCTCTTGCACCTATTTCTATGTTTCTATGTTTCTATAACCAGGGAGAAGGTGGGATTACTCAAGGGTAAAAGAGAGAATTCATGCTTGGTGTCAGAGGATATAGGCAAGGTAGTAAACAAGTACTTTGCATCTGTTTTCATCCAGGAGAAGCATGTGGAGGACAGTGAGATCAATGTAGGGATTGCTAGGGCAGTTTAACATCTAGAAGGAGATGGTGTTTGGTTACTTGTACAGTATTACATGGGTAAATCACCAGGGCATGGTGAGATCTATCCCAGGTTTTGAGAGAGGCAGTGGAGGAGATGGCAGGAGCCTTGACGAAGATCTTTGTATCTTCTCCAGCCACATGTGATGTTCCTGAGGACAGGCGAAGAGCCAATGTTGTTCCTTCATTTAAGAAGGGAAGAAGAGAGAATCCAGAAAATTAGGGGCCAGTGAACCTCGTTTCAGTGATAGGAAAACTATTGGAGAGGATTCTTTTGATTAGTATTTACTTGCATTCAGAAGAGATTTAGCTATTGTGGCTGTGCAGGCCAGCAGGCTGTGGTAGGTCATGTCTTGCTAAATTGATGGTGGTTTTTGAGGAGGTAGCAAAGGTGATCATTGAGGGTAGAACAGTGGATGTTGCCTAAATGGATTTTAGTAACGCATTTCATAACGTTCCTCATGATAGACTGATACAGATGATTAAGAAGGGTCTCGACCCAAAACGTCACCCATTCCTTCTCTCCAAGATTCTGCCTGACCTGCTGAGTTACTCCAGCATTTTGTGATACAGAAGATTAAGATGGACCAGACGCGAGGTCACTTGGTCATTTGGTTTCAGATCCAGCATATTCATGGAAGATAGAGGGTCGTGGTGGAAGGGTGTTATTCTGGCGTGTGGTCAGTAGAGTTCTGCAGGGATCTGTGCTGGGACCTCTGCTGTTTGTGATAAATATAAACCACTTGGACGTCAATGTAGATGGGTCGGTTAGTAAGTGCGCACCTGACACCAACATTGGTGGTGTTGCAGGCAGTGCGGAAGGTTTCAATCAATGTATACAGTCCGATATAAATCAGCTACAGAAATGGGCAGAGAAAAGGCATATGAGTTTAATCTGAGCCAGTGTGAGGTGCACTTTGGAAGGTTGGATGTAAGAGGGAAGTGTACAGTTAATGACAAGAGCATTAACACCATTGATGTACAGAGGAATCTAGTGGTCCAAGTTGAAAGTGGCAACATAAGTGGATAGAGTAGTAAGGAAGGCATATGGTATGCTCGCTTTCATTGGTTGAAGCGTTTAGTATAAGAGTAAGCAAGTCATATTGCAGCTTTATGGGACTTTCTGTGCAGTTCTGGTGGAAGCTTTGGAGAGGGTTCAGAAGAGGTTTACCAGAATGCTGCCTGGATTAGAGGGTATTAGCTATAAAGAGAGAGATTGGGGAAGCTTAGACGGGTTTTACTGGAGTCTCAGAGACTGAGGGTATTAGCTATAAGGAGAGGCTCAGCAGACTTGGATTGCTTTCTTTGAAGTGTTGGAGGCTGAAGGTGATAGAAGTATGTAAAATTATTTAGGAGTACGTAGGGTACACAGTCAGAACCTTTTTCCCAGGATGGAAATGGCAAAGACTAGACAGCATAAGGTGAGAGGGGCACATTGTAAAGGAGCTGTGCGGGCACGTTTTTCACACAAAGAATGGTAGGTCTAGAGGATGGGGTTGAGGCAGAAATGATAATGGCATTTATGAGACTTTTAAATAGATACTTGGGTATGCAGGGAATGGAGGGATATGGATCATGTGCAGCACAGGAGATTAGTTTAACCTGGCATCATGCTCAGCATGCACTTAATGGCCGAATGGCCTGTTCCTGTGTAACTGTTTATGTTGTATGTTCTCTGCATCACATTGAATCTGTACCCATAGTGGGCTGCATTTAATAACATGTACCTATTGTGTTTACTGAACTTAGAAGGCAGTAATACTACATTCTTTCATACTGTACCTGAAATGAATACTGTCTACATTATTATGGGTGCTGTATTTATTGAACCTGTACCCATTATGAATACTGTATTTATTGAATCTATGGTGATCGTGGACTACTTTAAATACATCTGTATCTACCATGGGCATCTGCTCTATTTGACTCTTACTTGTGGTGATTACAGCTGGTTGTGGAACAGTAAATGGTATGAACTTGACCTGATAGTGAACTGCACTTATGGTGCAATGGTATCTGTTGAGGCAAATGCATTTATTAATCCTGTGCCCAGCGTGTACTAACCAAACCTGAACCCACTGCACAGCTACTTTTGACATTGAGTTATTTTTGGCAATGTTTGCATGACTGGCTTGGCCTGTATTTATTCCCCACCTATAATTACCCTAGAAATGGCGGTGAACCACTTTCTTGACCTGTTGCATTCCTGCTGATGAAGATTGGGGAGAGTGTTCCAGGAATTAGCCAGTGTCGATGCTGTACCAGCAATATGTTTCCCAGTCCGGATGGTGCCTGACTTGGAGGGAATGTGTTGGTGACATTCTTATGCAGCTCTTGCCCTTCTTAATGTAGGTTTGCAGGGGCTATTGGAATGCATTAGCTGAGTTCAGAGATACAGCATGGAAACAGGCCCTTCAGCCCACCGAGTCCGTGGTGACCTACGATCATCCGTACACTAGTTCTATCCTTCACACTAGGGACAATTAACAGAAGCCAATTAGCCTACAATGCTACAAATCTGAAGAAGGGTCTCGACCCGAAACGTCACTCATTCCTTCTCTCCAGAGATGCTGCCTGGCCCGCTGAGTTACTCCAGTTTTTGTGTCTATCTTTCATTTAAAGCAACATCTGCAGTTCCTTCATGCACAACCTACAAACCTGCGTTACATTTACTGCATCCATACTCGGTGGCAAGACAGCAATTATTGAACCAGAACCTTGAGTGGTTACAATCATTTTTGTCCCTGGTCTGAGTGGCAAAACTGGACTGTGTTAAATCTGCTCTGGCTGCAGACCAACACAGTTAGGCTGCTGTGTTTACTGAATCTGTACACTAGTGGTTACCAGATTTTTGGGGATCTGTGGCTAGTTTAGATACGACATTTATTTAAACTGTGCCCTATGTGATTTGTCAAATTTGTACCTGGTATAAACCACATCTACAGACGGTGTACCCAGCATCATGTGTACATTTAACAAACCTGTTCTTGGTGTGGGTTGGATACCAGTGTGGACACTGCCTTTACTGAAGCTGTATCCACAGAGGAAATTAATTTACTAAACTATATCTGATACAAATACTGCCTTCATACAACCATTCCAGGTGCTGGCATTCTATTAATTAAACACGTACTTGGTGATGATTCTAAATGTATTTAACATGCATCTCTAGGGAAGTCACATCTCTACCCACAGCAATTATGAAAACCTGCATTCATCTGCATTAACCTGCAGTACAACAACTGACCCTTCAGCCCATTAAGATCATACTAGCCATCAAGCAGTGATTTATGCTAATACTCCAACTACCCATTTTTCCCCCTCACATGCCTTTCGGTTCCCTCCGGATTCTATTGATTACCTACAACCGGGGACATTTTACACTCTGCACAAAGGTTGGAATTAGAGTGGAAACCAGAGCATGTGGTGGGGTGGGGGGGGGGGGGGGGGGGTGGGGGGGGAGGGAGGGGAGGTAAGACAAAGTGTGATAAGTAACCGCCTTCTATTACCTGCCATGCTTTGTCCTACCTCTCATCACGCATCCCTACAATCAGTCTGAAGAAGGGTCCCGTCCAGAAACGTCACCTATCCATGTTCTCCACAGATGCTGCCTGACCCGCTGAGTTACTCCAGCACTCTGTGAAACGTCACCTATCCATGTTCTCCAGAGATGCTGCCTGACCTGCTGAGTTACTCCAGCACTCTGTGAAACGTCACCTATCCATGTTCTCCACAGATGCTGCCTGACCCGCTGAGTTACTCCAGCACTCTGTGGAACGTCACCTATCCATGTTCTCCACAGATGCTGCCTGACCCGCTGAGTTACTCCAGCACTCTGTGGAACGTCACCTATCCATGTTCTCCACAGATGCTGCCTGACCCGCTGAGTTACTCCAGCACTCTGTGAAACGTCACCTATCCATGTTCTCCACAGATGCTGCCTGACCCGCTGAGTTACTCCAGCACTCTGTGTCCTTTTACATCTGGACGTTTCTGTGCAAACCACTGTAACAAACTAAAGAGGTTGTAGTGTAAGGCAATAATAACCTTATTTACAATCATGCTCGATTCCACAACACTGTGTGTTATGTCTTTGTGTGTCTTTCGGCTATAAAACAATTATTTCTTCTGTTTATTAATTATTCCTGGCAAAATTCTCAAGGTGTTAAATTATTAACTAAATGTTACTCATCACGAGGGAACTTGTACTCATAATGATCAACTGAATACAATGATCCTTTTATAAAATGAGCCAGGGAACCGTTACCAAAGAAATAGAACTGTTCAGATACACAAAAGAATATGTGTGTAGACTTGTACTGAATTTATATAAAGAGATCAGCACTTGGAGTTTCAGAGGTGGGTGGCTGATGGAAAGTAGAATTGGAAATGCTTTTCAAATTCTAAATCCACTGGCAGGCATACATTTCTAAACAGTATATTGGACGCATTTGTTAATGGTGTTGAGACTGGCTAATTATATGAGAAAGATTTTTTGCCACAATATGTTGTGCTTTCTGATGCTTTTAACTTTGCATCTGGGCAAATCCATGCAAATGTCTGTACAGAGTGGTGCTTTTCACTTCAGGAGAGCAGAAAGTGGGTGATTTTATTTTCGAAGGTAGACACAAAATGCTGGAGTAACTCAGCAGGTCAGGCAGCATCTCGGGAGAGAAGGAATGGGTGACGTTTTGGGTCGAGAACCTTCTTCAGACTGATGTCAGGGGAGGGGGCGGGACAAAGATAGAATGTAGTCGGAGACAGGAAGACAAGTGGGAGAACTGGGAAGGGGGAGAGGAGAGAGAGGAAGCAGGGACTACCTGAAGTTCAAGAAGTCAATGTTCATACCGCTGGGGTGTAAACTGCCCAAGCGAAATATGAGGTACTGTTCCTCCAATTTGCGCTGGGCCTCACTCTGACAATGGAGGAGGCCCAGGACAGAAAGGTCAGACTGGGAGGGAGAGGACGAGTTGAAGTGCTGAGCCACCGGGAGATCAGGTAGGTTAAGACGGACTCAACGAAACGATCGCCGAGCCTGTGTTTGGTCTCGTCGATGTAGAGTAGTTGACATCTGGAACAGCGGATACAATAGATGAGGTTGGAGGAGGTGCAGGTGAACCTCTGCCTCACCTGGAAAGACTGTTTGGGTCTTTGAATGGAGTCAAGGAGGGAGGTAAAGAGACAGGTGTTGCATCTCCTACAGTTGCAGGGGAAAGTACCTGGGGATGGGGTGGTTTGGGTGGGAAGGGACGAGTTTCGGAGGGAACGGTCACTGCGGAAAGCAGAAAGGAGTGGAGATGGGAAGATGTGGCAGGTAGTGGGATCCCGTTGGAGGTGGCGGAAATGTTGGAAGATAATTTGTGTGCGACGGCTGATGGGGTGGAAAGTGAGGACAAGGGACCCTTGTTACGAATGGGGGGAGGGGGAGCAAGAGCAGAGCTGAGGGATATTGAGGAGACCCTGGGTTCATCTATAATGGAAGAGGGAAACCCCCGTTTTGTGTTCCTGAGTAAGATACTTGGTCATAGAGTGAAAAAGGTGTCCCTCTGGTTCTTATTAATTTCTTCCCCTTTCACCTTAAACCTATGTTCTCTGGTTCTTGATTCCCCTCCCCTAGGTAAAAGAGTTTGCATTCAGCCTAACTATTCCCCTCATGATTGTTTACACCTCTTTAAGATTACCCCTTAACCTCCACACTCCAAGAAATAAAGCCCTAGCCTGCTCAACCTCTCCCTATAATTCAGTCCCTCAAATCCTGGCAACATCCGTGTAAATGTTCTCTCCACCGTTTCCAGCTGAAAGCCATCTTTCCTCCAGCAGTTGTGCGTCTGTCGTAAAAGGTTTACAGCTAAATTGGAATCACAGAGGGGGAGCAGTGAGAGAGCATGTTGCTAAACTCTCCTAGAAGAGAAGAGGAGAACTTCTTCAAAGTAGACATACCTTGAGGAGAAATCGCAGTGGAGCAGCGATTTCTTCGATGTGATACCTTTGATTTATACCAGCATCTGCAGTTATTTTCCTACACAGCTAAAATTGGATGCTTGCTTTGTATTTTAAAATCCATTAATTTTCAGCCCTGGATGAACTTCCCCGGGGAATGGTCCCGACCCAAAACGTTGCCTATCTATGTTCCCCACAGATGCTGCCTGACCCATCAAGTTACTCCAGCACTTAGTGTCTGATTTTCCAGCTTATTTGTCTGAAGTTTTTGCGGTTAAATCCAGCGCACAAAATGTTAACGAGTCCAGCCCACGCATTCTCTGGCGATGCACATTCCTACCAGTAGTAGTGACCAGTCAAAATGCCTGATAGATTTATGTTCCTTGCATACAATATCAGTATAGACAATGGGCCCAGTTTTACTGACATTCCCACATATTAAGTTGTATTGGCTCATTCCTTTTATGCCTGTGCGGGGCAGCTGCCAGGACTGACACGCCCAAGCACAGATAGCAGGTTTAAAAAATGGCAGCTAAACTAATCATTCTCCATGTACAAACAGCAATAAGATCAGATACCTGGAAGTGAGATTTTGCATGCATAAGCTTGGGAGAGGATTAGGGGGTTAAATCCACAAGAATCAAATACAAATTGGAAACCAAGTGCAAATGGGGTTCTGCTCGGTATCCTTCATGTCTGAATATACCGAGAGTATTATTGCACGTGTTGGTTTATTTTACAACCACCAAGAACATCGCTGAGTGGATGGCAGGGCCCGAGGAGCATTGTAGCGCAGAGGGATCTGGGGAGTACAGGTACACAAGGTGGCAAAGAAGGCTCGGTGCACTGACCTTGATCAGGCAGGATATTGAGTACAGAGGTTGCAACATTATGTTACTGTTGTACAGTCCTGGGTGGGACTGAGCTATCGGGAGAGGTTGGACAGGCTAGGACTTTATTTCTTTGTGCGCAGGAGTGATCTTTTAAAGGTGAATAAAAGCAAAAGGGGAATAAATAGGGTGAATGCACAGAGTCATTTATCCAGGGTTAGGGAATCAAGAACAAGGGTACAGGGGTTTAAGATGAGTGGGGCAAGATTTAATAGGCGCTCGAGGGATAACATTTTCACTCAGAAGGTGGTGGATATATGGAATATGCTAGTTGAGACAGATACTATAACAGCATTTAAAATACACGTGGATGGCTACATGGATAGCCAAAGGTTTAAAGGGATATCGATATTTGGGCCAATCTTGGCATTTGAGACTAGCATACATCGGGCATCTTAGTCAGCATAGATGTGTTCGGCCGAAGGGCTTGGTCTGTGCTGTTTGACTATAACATGGTCAGCTGCCTCCTGGACCTGGCGGATTTATGATTTCACCAGCTATGTCAGTGTGTGGACTTCATTCCCAATGATGTGGGGTGATCGCAGGAGTCTTGCAAAGGTATACGTGGAAGTTTGCAGGAAGTTTGTTTCAGGCAGTTGAGAGGTGCAGATTGTTTCCAATGGTGGACTTTAAAATAGACCAGTGTTCCTTCATTGTAACTCAGTTTAAGTTCTGGAACTCCCTCCACAAGCACTATGGGAATGCCTTCATAAGCATTTAGTAGTTTAAGAAGATGTCTAACCAGCACCTTCTCAGGAACTAGTAAGGATGGGCAATACATGTTGACCTTGCTGCGACATCCCACCAATTGTTTATAAAAGTAAACTGGAGATGGTGCAGAGAGTTAGCAGGATAGTGTCTGGGATTGAGCTTTTCAGACTGAATAGCGTGGATTGCTATTCCTTGAAGTGGAAGAGCCCGAGGAATAAATAAATGGCCTCCTCCTGCATCTATTTTCTATGTTTCTATGTTTCTATGCGAGGCATAGACACAATGAACAATGAAAATCTGTTCACCATAACAGAGAAACCTAAAACAAGAGGACCTCGACTTTAAGTGAGGACAAGACCTTTAGAGGAGAACAAGAAATGGATGCAATCTGGAATGCTCTGCTGAGAAGGCAGTGGAGATAAAAAATATCTGGACTTATTTGGCCACTGGGCCGGCTTAAGTTTTCTCCAGGATCACATCTAATTTTATTTTAAATGAAATGTATTTCTCTGCTTTTGAGATTTGAGATAAGCAGAGATATTGCTTAGTTGTAAATGTTTTGACACAGATAACGTAATGCCAATTGCTTTACAGTAGCTTCTATGGTCAGTGAAGTCAAGAGAAAGTATTACTCATTTATATCATACAGTGAGCACTTGTGTGAGCCAAATCCTGCCTCACTAATTTGATTGAGTATTTGAGAAGGTAACTAAGAAGATTGATGAAGATGTTGTCTATGTGGGCCTCAGTAAACTATCACGAGGTCCCACTTGGCGAGCTGATCTAGGATATTAAGACACATGGGATCCAAGGGGAGCTGGATGATTGGATGCAACATTGGCTTGGTATTAGGAGGAAGAGGTTAGTAGTAGAAAGATGCTTTTCTGAGAGGAATCTGTGACCAGTGGAGTTCTGCAGAGGCTGGGATACTTGTTGTTTGTGATATATTTTAGCAACTTGGATATGAATGTAGATGGTATGATTAGCGAGTTTGCGGATGACACAGAAGTCAGTGGTATTGTGGATAGTGAGGAAAGTTCTCCAAGACAGGACATAGATCAGATGGAGAGTTAATCCTGACCAGTGTGAGATGATGCATTTTATGAAGTCAAATAGGGATAGGATGAACATGGTGAATGGTAGGATGCTGTTGATGAATAGAGAGAGCTTGGGTTTCTTGATCCATTACTCCATGAGTGAATTGCAGAATAGACTCGATGGGCTGAATGGCCTAATTTTGCTCCTATGACTTATGAACTCATGAACTCTCTTAAAGTGGCGAGTTCATAACTACTGGTAGTTATGTTGGTGAAGAAGGTGTATGGCATGCTTACACTCATACGTCACGAGAGGGTGCTGCACCAATGCAGGAGAGGTTTGGGCCCAATGGGCCACTTGGTCTAGTAGAATATAAAAGTTGGGCTGTTAAGCTGCAGTTTGACAAAACACTGGTTAGACCACATTTCTGTGCATCACACTATAGGAAATATGGAGTTATAGAAGAGATTCAGAAGAGATAATGGTCAGTACTTATTGCCATCTCATTACCATCTAAGAATGTTGCCTAGATTGAAGGATTTTAGATACAGGGAGGGATTTGTTTTCCCTGGAGTGCAGGAGGCTGAGGGCTGACCTGGTGTACATAGTTATAAAGTGCAAGAGGCTGAGGGCTGACCTGGTGTACATAGTTATAAAAGACGTAGATAGGGGAGATAGAATCATTTTCCAATGGCAGGGATATCACAAACAGGAAAGGTGAGAGAAATGAGATTTAAAGCAGATTTGAGTAGAAAATATTTATAGAAAGAGCAATTGCTGCCATAGAAAGTAGTTGAGTCAGATGTGCAAGAGACATTTAGGCAGGCACATAAATAGGCAGGGCATCAAAGCACATGGACCTAATAGAGGCAAATGGGGAAGAAAGGTGGGCATGGATGTGGTGGACTGAAGGCTCCAGTTCTGCACGGTACAACTCTGTGACTCCAGGATTCATTTGCTGCACAGAAATTTACAAATGAATGTATATGTACATTTAGAAAGCGTATAAAAATGCATCCAAAATGGCACAATTCACCTGTGCAACAATATTAATAGTTTTATTAAAAACTATGCACTCAGATTAATTAAATTGACTGAGCGGCAAATAAGGGATAGGGGAATACTAGTCAGCCACTTATCCTCATCTCATTGCCATTAATCTTTTTGGTAATTGAAACTCAATTACAATTATCATTCCATTACATTAGAAAACTCAATGACTCAGTCATTAGTGCTGCTGCTGCTCAGTGCCAGTGAACCTGGTTAGATCTTGATCTCAGGTGCGACCTGCATGGAGTTACCACCTGATTGTGTGGGTTTCCCCGTGCTCCAGTATTCCTCCACTTCCCAAAGATGTGCTGGTAAGTAAACTATCTGCTGAAATGTGCCGCTGAGTATAGGGTGCCAGGAGATGTGGAGGGAGTTAATGTACTTGTGAAATAGAGTATAGACACACAAAGTAGGAGTAACTCAGCAGGTCAGACAGCATCGCTGGAGAAAAGGTGACGTTACGGGTCCAAACCCTTTCTCAGACTCAATTCCACTTCAGACTTGTGAAATAGAGCAGATTGCAGGGAAATAAGTGGTACAAGAAGCCCAATGGGAACAGTGTGAGAGCTTAGCTTCACGGCCTCATACGTCGATAAGAGTCTGAGGACGTCAGAGATCGTGATGTTACACGTATTTATTGACTAATAATATCCTTGAATAGGCTAAGGTCACACTCTAATCCATTGAAATTCTAGTTGACAGCCTATCATTGCTAAGACACATGTAAACTCGTAAACTCAAATGATTGAAATTATAAACCCGTGTTTATAAATATACCAGGTTAACCCTTATTTCAAATTATATTCTTTAAGCACAATAGGGTCAGAATTCAGTAATTGCACCATAAACTAATTTTATACTGTGCCATCAGTAAATGTGACAATGTGAGGATTTGCCCATGTGCACTGAAGTTTAGAAAGTTACAAACTAAAGCAAATATACAGTGTACAGCTTGTCCAACTGCTGCCTCATGGTTCCGGTTACCCGATTCCAACCTGACTACCATTGGAGTTTGCATGTTCTGCCTCTGACTGCATGCACTGCCTCTGGATCCTCCGCATCTCTAAACCATGCAGGCTGGCAGATGAATTGCCCACTGTAAATGGCCCTTCGTGCGTGGGTGTGCAACACAGCGTGGTCGGGTTGAGGAGTTCACTGATGGAACAATGTGACCTAATTTATCCCAACTCCCCACACAAGGATGTCATTATGTGTTCACCAGAGTCAGAAAACTGCTGACCTGCGCAAGTGTGATTCAGTGAAGTACAGTAGGTGCCAGGTCACATTTCTGGTATGCTGCGTTTTGACCTGGTAGCTGGCATTTCAACTTCCACTCTGACAACCAGTGATTTTTATATGTGTAGCACTGAAACAGGCAATGTTCACACCAAACGTCTGGATCCCTCCAGGATTCTAGAGTAGGGATTGTGATCACAAAACTGGAACAGTTGAATGCTATGTAGATAATATGGTTTTATGCAAAAAAATCACAAAAGAGTTATGGACTGCATGAGGGTCCAATGTGGATTCAATCTGTGAAATATTTGATAGGGAGATAAGAATATGAAAAAACTCAGAACGTGAAGTAGGCTTTGGGCTGATTAAGTCTGCGATGATTATTCTTTGAAGATATGGTCTCGACCTGAAACGTCACCGTTCCTTCTATCCAGAGATGCTGCCTGTCCCGCTGAGTTACTCCAGCATTTTGTGTCCATCTTTGGCGTAAACCAGCATCTGCTGTTCCATCTTATGCATGATTATTTTATTACTGCATTGTTAGATATAGTTCCCGTTATTCCATTATTTGAGCCTCAATAAAGAGCAAACTAGTGATTATTTAATTGAAAAGTATCAGTTGAGAACATGGGTTGATGTGGCTTGATAGACTTTTGCAGTAACTTCAAGAAAGAAAAACTTAGAAAGAAGAATAGATTTCAGGAGGCCAGTGTTTCTGTGTTGGAACGTACAAGGAAGCTGTTGCTGGCGCACAAGATGTTGGATCAAACAATGAAGACGTAATTTGCCAGTTCTCTACGTTTTGCATTGACTTTCCCAAGCTTATATCAAAGGAGCAGGAGTGTGGGATAGATTGGGAGGCCGGTGGAAATGCATGCATTTGGCTGAGAAGCTTGTGCATAGAAGGATTTATGTCAATACTGGAATTTAATCTGGAAGCAGGTACGAAATAATTGTCTAGGAAGGTAACTACAGATGTTGGTGTAAACCGAAAATAGACACAACATTGTCCTTTGATAGCCAGTATTAACCTCTCTAATTTGGTGCATTGCAGGATTTGCAATAATTGTCAAAACATTTTTTAAACTGCAAGAAGCTGCCACAGGCTGCAGGCATCATGAAAGCTGAGAGGTGTTAATTCTTTCATGGCCTGACACCCAAATTTTCTTCCGTCCAAATTCCTCGGTTCCAATGTATACTCTCAGGTGCATTATATGTCCAATTAATGATGAACCAGGAGGAACGTTCTCTGCCAGTCGTCCAACTGACACGGATCAGATCACAAGAATGTGTACTTGGAATTTAGGATTGGGCTTTTTCAACCGACACTTCTTTCGAGATGTTATAAAATTGTACTTGACAAAGAATATGTGATGATCTGAAACCTTTAACTGCAGTTAGAAATATATAGAGCATGGAAATAGGCTCTTCAGCAGAACGTGTCCATGCCAAGCAAAAGGCTCTTCAATAGGCTCTTCAATAGGCTCTTCAGCAGAACGTGTCCATGCCAAGCAAAAGCCCATTTAAGTTATTCCCATTTACCAATGTTTGGTCCATTTCCCTCTAAACCTTTCATATATATGTTCCGGTCCAAATGTCTTTTAAACGTTGTTATCTTACCTGCCTCAACTAGTTCCTCAGGCAGCTCATTCCATGTACCCATGATTATCTGTGTGAAAAAGTGACCCCTCGGGATCTTATTAAATCTTTCTCCTCCCGTCTTAAATTTATGCCCTCTGGTTGTTGATTCCAGGTAACCTGGGTAAAATACTTTGTGCATTCACCCTATCTATTTGTCTCATGATTTTATACATGTCTACAAGATTATCCGACAGCCTCCTGTGCTCTCATGAATAAAATCCTACTCTGCTCAACCTCTCCCTTTAGTTCAGGCTGTTGAGTCCTGGCAACATCCTTGTAAATCTTCTCTGCAATCTTTCTAGCTTCATGACATCCTTCCTATCACAATGTGACCCAAAACTGAATATAATACCCCATATATGGCCACACAAACATCTTGTAACTATAACATGACATTCCAACTTCAATACTCATTTCCACACTGCCTGACCCACTGAGTTACTCCAGTAATTGTGTCCTTTTTTGCAATACTCAATTCTGTGACAAATGAAGGTCAGCGTGCCAAAAACATTCACCACCTAATCTACCTGCCATGCCATTTTGAGGGAACTATCTGAGGACTATCGCTGAACAAAGTCTGTACTCCATTACGCAGTGTGGACATGTGCCTGCGAGCAGATTCACCCATCCTTACTGTAGTGGGTCTTGGGGTATGTGCGGAAACGAAGGAGGACAATATATGTGGTGCCAGAAGGGTATTTTCATGTCACTTTGCTGACGTGAAAAATACGTGAAGCAGAAACACCCCAAAGCATCTCCTTGAAACAGTTCCAGAAACGTGTCTCTGAGGGAGATGAATAAATAAAGAGCTTTGTAAACACGGAGATGTGGCCTGAATATTTTTGTTAATGTTCCTGCACTCCACGATGCTGGCCTCCATTACAGGACGGTGCCCCACCATTGTTGAATGATCGCCAGGACTGCACCAAACACTTCAACCTCAATCCCTGCAGGCTGTCATGGAAGTTATCATTCAATCTCCAGATAACGTTCCTGCAAGTCAACACATTTTGTACAGAAAGTTATTAAACTCTGATCTGTATCACAGTTATAAACTGTGAAGATCTTGTACTGATCATCTGACCACAAGCTCTCGTCCTCATTGAAGGGGAGAAAGCAAACAAAGTTTGAATCACCAGGCAAGGTCTTGCAGTTTGTTTGGCTGATTTGAACCTTTCTTCTCTCAGCCAGTACTGTTCTGGGGTTATGTTACTTGACTAATAATCCAATTCAGAAAAAGGCCATTTAGTTTAGTTTAGAGATACAGTGCGGAAACAGGCCCTTCGGCCCACTGGGTCGGCGCCGACCAATGATCCCCGCACATTAACACCCCCATCCGGCAAACACCAGGGACAGTTATTACATTTACCAAGCCAATTAACCTACAAACCTGTACGTCTTTGGAGTGTGGGAGGAAACCGAAGATCTCAGAGAAAACCCACGCAGATCACGGGGAGAACTTACAAACTCCGTACAGACAGCACCCGTAGTCGGGATCGAACCCGGGTCTCCGGCGCTGCATTCGCTGTAAGGCAGCAACTCTACCGCTGCGCCACCGTGCCGCAGTTTCCACTGTTAATTTCCACTGTTTGCAAATTTGGATTTATAGAAAACTTTGCACATTAAATGTTGATATCCATAGAAATTAGGCATGAGAAATGGGTGGTCACTATGATAAACTTCCCAATAGTTAATAAGAATTTGGAATTACGGATATGTTGGCAGATTGCAGAAAGGTGTAAAAGCAATCAGGCAGTAGCTGTGGGGGATTTTAACTATTCCAACATTAACTGGGGTTGCCTTAGTTCCAGGGGCTTAGATGGGGAAAAATCTGTAAAATCCATTCAAGAGGGTTTTCTCAAACAGCATGTAGAGAGTGTTATGAGAGAGGGGGGCTACACTTGACCTTGTCTGAGGGAATGAGTACAGGCAAGTGACTTGTATAGTTGGTGGAAGAGTCCTTTGGGAGCGGTTACCATGGTTACTCATACCATACCATGAGCTCCAACATAGTCATGGAAAAAGATAAAGTTGGTCCTCAGGTTTGAGCTCTAAATTGGGAGAAGATGGGTTTCAATTCTGCAGATGCAGATTGGGAGAGCCTGGGATGGGGGGGGGGGGGGGGGGGGGGGGACACGGCTGATAAGTGGGAGGTGTTTAAGGAGTAAGAGTTCCAAGTGAGGATGTCCTGTCAACAAGGCCTCTGAGAGGAAATTTATCAGTGGGTATAATTGTCTGAAAAAGGGTCTCGACCCGAAACATCACCCATTCCCTCTCTCCTAGATGCTGCCTGACCTGCTGAGTTACTCCAGCATTTTGTGATATCAGTGGGTATAAAGTTTCTTTCCTTCCCCATTAGTCATCCTGTTTTTATCCACTATTAATATACACTTTACCTTTTCATGATTCACTTACAAATTGCACACCTACTTAAGTTTCTTTGTAGCATAAAATCATTGGCTTATCAGAACGTATAATATGTGATGCCTGAACTTTAGAATAGGCTTAGCCAAGCTGGCAATCATAGTTATCATCATTAAGCCACAAATGTTCTATAGATAAGCTATGAACTGTTGCAATAATGTGTAATATAGGTTACCGTTAAGGATAAGAGGCAAAGATAGTAGGATCGGGTAAGTTTGGTCAACAAAAGATCTTGAAGGTTTAATCATGAAAAAGAAGGAAGCGTATGTCAGGTATAGAAGATCAAACGAGTCAGGTGTGGTTTATGGGAAATATAGTAGAAAGAAATTAGTAGGACAAAAGGGGCCATGGAATGACCTTAGCAATGGGGATAAAGCAGAATCCGAAATTATTTATAAATATGTTAGAAGAAAGAGGAAGCAAGGAAAGTAATGTCCCCTCAAGGAGCAGAGGGATAATCTACTTGTGGAGTCAGGGGATGTAAGTGAGAACCTAAATGAATGGAGGTTACAGCATTAATAACAGTATAACAGAGCTTTATTTGTCGTTCGGTACCGAAGTACCGAACGAAACTACATAGCAGTCATAGAAAAAAAAAAAAGAACACAAGACACATAGCCCCAACACAAACGTCCATCACAGTGACTCCAAACACCCCCTCACTGTGATGGAGGCAACAAAACTTCCCCTCTCTTCCCCACGCCCACGGACAGACAGCTCGTCCCCGACCGACCCGCACAGTCCCCGCACCGGGCGCTGAAACGTCTCGCGGCCGAACCGGGCGATGAAAGGCCCGCGACCAAGCCTTGCGCAGCTAAGTCCCGCAGCCGAGCCGCACCAGCGGTGAAAAGTCCCGCAGCCGAGCCGCACCGGGCGGTGTTAAGTCCCGCAGCCGAGTTGCACCGGGCGGTGTTAAGCCCCGCAGCCGAGCTGCACCGGGCGGTGTTAAGCCCCGCAGCCGAGTTGCACCGGGCGGTGTTAAGCCCCGCAGCCGAGCTGCACCGGGCGATGTAAGTCCAGCGGCCAAGCCGCACCGGGATGTAAAGTCCAGCGGCCGAGCCGCACCGGGATGTAAAGTCCAGCGGCCAAGCCGCACCGGGATGTAAAGTCCAGCGGCCAAGCCGCACCAGGGGATGTTAGGCCCCGCAGCCGAGCCGCACCCCGCGCCGTGAGGAAGAGAAAAGTTCCCCACACCCACCCACCCACACCCACCCCCCACACACCACCACCCCCTCCCACACATACACAACCAAAAAAATATATATAAAAATCATCCCAACACCGACACTCAACAAAAAAAAGACGGACAGACTGCTAGTCAGCCGCTGCCGTTAGGCGCCGCCACGTGAGGAGTACTTTGATACTCTGGATGAGTTAGGCCAAAAGGCCCCATTTCTATGCTGTACATTTCTATGATTCCAGTAAGTGCTTCCATGAAGCTGTTCAAATATTGCATTGGTTCACCATTCTGCACACCTACCATTTCCCTGATCTCTCTGGGACCACTGTGCCAGGTATTAATGACTGGAAACTATCGCCGAGCAAATCACTTAATAGGCCGAACATCTGCAAAGGTTCAAAATGAAGCTCCATTGCTATCTTTTGAAAGGCCATGGTTTAGGAAATAAATAGAACTGGCCTTGCCAGCACCTTCCACGTATCAGAATGTATTTTAGTGTTCATGGAGACCAAGTCAGCACTGATCTTTCTGTTTTCCATTTGCAATGTTGCCACTGAGCTTTTTACAATAGAATGTAAAATTATGTGTTTGAAGCCGTGAATGTTTCAGTTCCTGCTGTAATTGGAACTGCCTTAGATTGTTGAGAGGTGGCATTCGTAGCCAACGACAAAATTGTCTTTGGATATTGTGAATTCACAGAATATTGATGATGACGTTTGCAGCCTTTGTTCACATTGTTCCTCCTCTTCCCACCATTTTTTCTTCCCCCCTCGTTTTTTGCCATTTCTTTTCCTGATGGTTTTTTTCTCACTTTTAGCATTTTTCTTTTTCGCAGTGTCGGGCCAGCCCCTATCACTAAGCACACAACTCTCCTGCTGTTGTTAATAGGCCTGGAGTTTTACCGTTTGATGAGAACCAAACAGCACAGCTTGCTCCAGAATACTTTCACTGTAATCACTTAATGCCGTATATTAATCATTACTGTCACAAACAGACCACTTAAAATATTGGGGCCTGAATAGGGCTCAAGGGCATTAATCATAGAAGGATAATTTTCTTTGGAATATTGCAAAATATACATCATGGAAAGCCACCCATATCTGCGCCGCTCAATGGATTCTTTGAAGCTTTTTCTTTGTGCAAAGGAAGTCAATGCTTCAATTTAATGTAAATTAATTGTTAAGCAGAGAAAAAGAATATGTGCCCGAGGTCTGGTGTATTTTTAAGATTGTGCATGTTACATACACACACATGTACAACACAAACAAGCACATACATGACCAAAGAGTGAGGGCACTGTTGAACTTCATATAAAAAGATTAAATGAATGAGTGCATGTGCTATTGACTGGTGAAGGAGGACAGATGCTGAGTTAAAAGCCAACACTCATTGACTCTCTTTGTTTCATGCCAATCTTGTCAATTACTGCATCTTAGTACTACACCAATCAATGGGCCAAGTGCTTCCATTTTAGAGAAATGTCTCATAGGCAAACGGGTGACACGGTGGTGCAGCGGTAGAGTTGCTGCCTTACAGCGCCAGAGACCTAGTTTTGATTCTGTCTGTATGGAATTTGCACATTCTCTCCGTGACCTGCGTGAATTTTCTCCGGGATCTCCGGTTTCCGACCACACTCCAAAGACGTACAGGTTTGTAGATTAATTGGCTTTGGTAAAATTATAAAATTATACCTAGTGTGCCTAGGATAGTGTTAGTGTGTGGGGATCGCTGGTCGGCACAGACTCAGTGGGCCTAAGGGCCTGTTTCCACGCTGTCTCGCTAAACTAAACTACGAACGACTGATATTTTGCACATCATCTTTTCCATGCTTTGACCATTCTAAATACTTCATAGAACATAGAACTGTATCGCACAGGGACACGGCTCTACTGTATCTGGATAAACCACCATCCCTGCCCCACCACTCTGTGTAACAAACTTGCCCCACACATCTCCTTCCTCACCTTGAATCTCTGCCCTCTAGTCTGTGGCATTTCCACCCTGGAACAAGGTTCTGATCGCCTGCCCCATCTACACCTCTCATCATTTTATATACTTCTATCAGGTCTCCCCTAAACCTCTTACATTCCACAGAAAACAATCCAAGTTTGGATTGGCTTCACACCCAATGAATATGAATTATTTTTGGTTCAAAATGTCGTCACTGTCTTTATGAATAAAAATAAGGCATAAAGTGTGTGATGCAAGGCAGTAAAAATGAAATAAATAACAAGTTAATCTGTTCTAGTGCTATTGGTTTGGAAGGAATGTTAACTTGGATGGTTTCAGTCAAAGAAAGGAAGCAAAGATCTAATCTTGCAAAATGCAAGTGAATTGGCCTAACCATGAGTAAACAAGAAATAATGTGTCCATTCTATTGACACCGAGCCTTCTTTCACGATGTTGCTCAAGATAAGACATTAGACCCAGTTGTACTGTTGAGTACAACTCATAGGAAAAATAGGTGCAGGAGGAGGCCATTCAGCCCTTCGAGCCAGCACCGCCATTCACTGTGATTATGGCTGATCATCCACAATCAGTAACCTCTGCCTGCCTTCTCCCCATACCCCTTGATTCCACTAGCCCCAAGAGCTCTATCTAACTCTCTTTTAAAATCATCCAGTGAATTGGCATCCACTGCTTTCTGTGGCAGAGAATTCCACAAATTCACAATTCTCTGGGTGAAAAAGTTTTTTTTCATCTCAGTTTTAAATTGTCTCCTCTTTATTCTTAGACTGTGGCCCCTGGTTCTGGACTCCCCCAACATTGGGAACATTTTTCCTGCATCTAGCTTGTCTAGTCCTTTTATAATTTTATACGTTTCCATAAGATTCCCTCTCATCCGTCTAAATTCCAATGAATACAAGCCCAGTCTTTCCAATCTTTCCTCATATGACATTCCCGCCATCCCAGGAACTCAACGGATGTGACTGAATATTTCCAGCGCTAACATGGATTTTAAAATAATGCCATTCACCAAATCCGCAGAGGGGGTAACTGGGATTTTTACCTCACCATCTATAGAGAAACCTTTGATGGAAGTGGATGTTAAGTTACGACCTGCCCTTACATGTAATACAGAGAATTGTCCAACTACTGATCTCATCATTACTGTGCAAGAAGTATTGTTTGGAGGCACGTTTGAAATTCCACATATCACCCCAACTCAATGTGTAAAATGAGCAAAGATAGACACAAAAAGCTGGAGTAACTCCGCGGGTCAGGCAGCATCTCTGGAGAAAAGGAATAGGTGACTTTTCCAGGCAAGACCCTTCTTCAGGCTGAGAGTCAAGGGAAAGGGAAAACGAGAGACATAGACGGTGATATAAAGAAATATAGAACAAATGAATTGAAATATATACAAAAAAGTAACGATGATAAAGGAAACAGCTGTGGGCTAGGTGATTTAGATTAGATTTAGAGATACAGCGCGGAAATAAGCCCTTCGGCCCACCGAGTCCGTGCCGCCCAGCGATCCCCGCACATTAACACTATCCTACACACACTAGGGACAATTTTTACATTTACCCAGCCAATTAACCTACATACCTGTACGTCTTTGGAGTGTGGGAGGAAACCGAAGATCTCGGAGAAAACCCACGCAGGTCATGGGGAGAACGTACAAACTCCGTACAGACGGCGCCCGTAGTCAGGATCGAACCTGAGTCTCCGGCGCTGCATTCGCTGTAAGGTAGCAACTCTACCGCTGCGCCACCATGCTGCAGAATTACAGAATGAGTTACACACAATGAGACTCAACAAGATGACTTTGAAACTAGTACAACGACTTGGGTGGGAGAGGGACGGAGAGAGAGGGGATGCAAGGGTTACTTGAAGTTAGAGCAGTTGATTGAGAAATGAGTAGGCTAGTGGGACAGAGAAGGCACCCTTCATATAGAACCACATCACAACCTCCACCAGGATGGAGCGGGTATGTAGACACAATGAAGGCAGTAGGTTGAGGAGGGGTGGGGGTGGGTGGTAGTGGCTGATGGCATATCAAACAGCTTAAGGTTCGGGCCTCTTGTTACATAGAACACTTGCAAGCCGTGTTTATTACATGCAGGCTAAGAACAGAAATCCCTTTCCCAGGGCCAATTTAATGCACATGTAATCTCTGCGAGTTGCTTTACTAGCTGGTAATCTGACACTGAGACATGCCAGCAAAGCAAGCTTTCTCAGGAAATGATGATGTTTTATATTATCCCAGCAGCTGGTCATCTCCAAATAGCTTAGCACAGACACAAAAAACGTCCATTTTAGAAGCTTTCTTTTTACCCCAACAGCTGTCGCAGTGATATTGTTTATTTTAAAATAATCATATCTCTTCTCCAACAGCTAACATCTTACCATCAGAGGCATTGGAAATAATTTTCACCTTTCAATGATAAAAGTGAATGGCATTGAATTGATAGGCAAGTTTGGGAATAAATTCAAAATCTTTGAAATAACAATGAATAAGCGGTAAAGAAATATTTAATCTATCCATGCCCTTTGGATAGGAAACTGAAGCAAACTATTGGTGAAAGGGAATTGACAGTGCTATTTCCGATTTAGCATTAACTGTAGTGAAGGGGTCACGATTTGAGGTACGAGGTAAATATTAAGAGCTGTTTAAGCGAGAGTTTTTCACTCAAAGGGTGACAGGATTTGTGGAATAATTGTCAAAGAGGGACACTGAAGAAGAATGTATAAATAAACTCCAGAAACTGGGACTGAGTTATTCTCTACAGGAAAGAAATTACATATTCTCAGAAAAGAAAGTGATTAATCTTTGCTTTCATTGGAAAATGTGGTTTGCAAGGCAGAGTAATGTGAGAAAGGATTCAGCACAGTGCAGATGGTCACAGATATAAATGCTGTCCTTGATAGAATCTTATCTTTAACTTTGTGTGTGTCAGATTGTTGACACACATTGTCGGGGGTATCAGTCAGTCTGCGTGCATGTGCTGGGTTATGACTTCCAGCAACTTTAAATGTAGCGTGAGGGCACGCTCTCTGCACCCTCACAAATGATCAAATGCACGGCAATTACCTGGTAACTGCTTTAGATTTTGCTTTTCGCCTGTATGCAACTTTTCATATTGTTACTGTGAACATGTTTCCCTTAATGAGGCCATCACTGTTATGCTGGGTTTTCATGAACGGAGCATCAAATGTCTGAGGATAATGTAATTAATATTTTATGTAAGACAACCTGCAAAGCATTTGTGACCTAACTGGTTGTTAGCAGTATATTTCCATTGAGGTCGGCTGTACAAATTAAGACATAAAAACTACCATATATATATTGTAGAATGTCAAATGCCTTGCATTACTATTCGCCATCATGAACTCTGGAGTCAGAGAGGATCTTTGGGTTTTTAAACATCCTTTGATTTCTGCTAAATATCTATATTTATAGATATATCTATAAATATCTATGCATCCACTGCTTCCGAAAAGACACAAGTATTCCATCTAAATAAATGCATTTGTTCTAAAATGTTAGTGAATTATCTGGTACAGGGCTGCAGTCTTACTACATTCTAAATGGTAAGAAAATAAAGGCTGAGTGGATAATGTTACAGCAGAGATGCCAGAACTCGAAGCAAATGGGAACTGCACCAGCCAGGACCACCTTGCAGCAGTTACTCTGCATTTTAGTTCACTTCACTGCCAAACGTCTGAGTAGAAAGCTCAAAACACTGGCTAAAGTTGAGCTTTCGAAGTATGGATCAACATGAGAAATCCTTACCAATAAAAGTGGTTCATTGGTCAGAATGACTTTTGAGATTGTACCAATAGCTCTACTGACCTCACAATTTCAGTATTCAAAGGAAGCCAGCGCCTGTCTGAAGACAAGTTATGCTGAATGCATTTGTATCGTCGGCAGAGAGAAGCAACAATGAACTAGCTGGGCTTTGCTAAGCTTATTACAATATTATTCTCCTATGCATCATTCATCAGATAACATATTTAATGCAGAATAAATGTACCAATGGGTTTAATGGTGGTTTCTGTGGGATAGTTCAGAGAGGTTTATAACAAAGAGCATGCTTTGAAGAATTTAAAAAGGGAAAGAGTAGAGTGGTTTAGAGGGAGTCCTATAGTGTCGGACCGATAGTTGAAGGCTTTGCCATCAGTGGTGAAGAGCAAAGAGCTAGAAGCAGGCACAGCAGGTGATAAAGGTGCATCATTTCAAGGAGGGTAATGCCATGCAATATGTGGCCATCTAATTCTGTACTATTTCCAGAGTCTAATATTGCATTGTACATGGATTTACAATTTTAGTTTCAAATTGAAAGCATGGACACCTTGACTGACCGAGTCCACACGATCTATCTTTCACCCATTCAAACGAGTTCTATGTTGTCCAGTTTTCTCATCCACTCCCAACACACTAGGGGCAATTAATAGAAGCCAAGTAACCTTCAAACCTGCACATATGTGGGATGTGGGAGGAAACCGGAGTACCCAGAGGAAACCCACGTGGTCACAAGGAGAACGTGCAAACTCCACACAGATAGTAGCCGAGGTCAGGGTTGAACCCGGGTCATGGGCGTGGTGAGGCAGCACCTCTGCCATGCTGCACTAGATAATGGTTCCATTCTTATCTATCCAGCCGTGGCTGGAGAATCAGTTTCACTTCTCTGAATGCGTTATTACCTCTGTGGTCATCCAAGAAATCATCATAAGCTCCTCTTCTATTTTTAGTTTATTTACTTCTAATAGCAAGTTCACCCAAAAACATGCATCCTTTCCCAGATGTAAGCAAAAGATATGTAGCTCTACCTCACGATCACTGCTCCTTAGCCTTCTATCATCTCCAAATTGTTTGGCGATTTTGCCATCCACTGCTGGATGAGTAGAAATATCATCCAGTTGGTTATCAGGAAGGCAGACACCATTATGTTCAATCTCTACCACAAAATCCCTTCCTTAAACATTGATTCCATCCCTCTCCCTGGCAACTCCCTGGTGACAAAACCAGACAGTGTCATATTTGACCCCACATTGAGTTTCTGACCTCGCCTGTCAGTTCTAAAAGTGTACATTTCCATCTCAACAATGTTGCCAAACTCCACCCTCCCACTTCTTGTTAGTTGTTGAAACTCTCATTCTTATCCTTGTCATCTTGAGACTTGATTATTACTCGCACACCTGCCTCAACCCACTTGTCATGAACTTGAGACTATACAAAACTCTTCTGTAAGTGCCCTAATTCCATTATTCCATAGGATCAGCATTCTCGGAATGATCTACAGTGACTTCTGATTGAATAATGGCTTAGTTGTAAACTTCTCATCCTTGTGCACAGGTTGTTTGATGAACCGGTCCTATTTTCTGCACTTGCTACATCTCTGTTGTGAAGTAGTGAAAGGCCTGGATAGAGTGGATGTGGAGAGGATGTTTTCACTGGTGGGAGAGTCGAGGACCAGAGGCCATAGTCTCAGGATAAAAGGACATGCCTTCAGAAAGGAGATGAGGAGGGATTAATCGGTGTCTTTAGTCAGAGGGTGGTGAATCTGTGGAATTCATTGCTGCAGACGGCTGTGGAGGCCAAGTCAATGGATATTTTTAAGGTGGAGATTGACAGATTCTTGATTAGTAAGGGTGTCAGGGGTTATGGGGAGAAGGCAGGAGATTGGGGTTGAGAGGGAAAGATAGATCAACCATGATTGAATGGTGGAGTAGACTTGATGGGCCAAATGGCCTAATTCTGCTCCTAGAATGTATGAACATAGGAACTGTATGATGCTGCCTGACCTGCTGAGTTACTCCAGCATTTTGTGGGGGGTTTTCTCAGGGCCGTCTTTACAGCATTATGGGCCCCGGGCAAAGCAGTGTACTGGGGCCCCTACGACAACTACTCACAGGAATAAAAATGTAAATGGTCGATAAAATGGGGCCCCTATGCTCGTGGGGCCCCGGGCAAGTGCCCATCAGGCCCATGCGTTAAGACGGCCCTGGGTTTTCTATAATACTTCCATTCATTTGTGATACTTTTCCCTATATTTTTCTTTGCATTCAGCTCTTGGGAATTATGCCTTCAAACACCAAGGGTCTACGCTCTAGAATTTCCTCTCTAAACCTCCATCCCTTTTACCTCTTACTTCTCCTTTCAGGTGCTCTTTAAAACTTACCACTTTGTCCAACCTTTTAGTTGTTAATCTTATTATCTCCTAATATGGTACACCATACAAAAAAAACCCTTGCTTGGTATTGTTCCTGTGGGGCAGTAGTTGTACATTAAACACACAATATAAATGTAACCTGTTGTCAGATGCTTGCTTATATCAGGGAATACAATGCTTCATGATAACTGTTTTAAATGGTGCAATATAACCAGGAGCTCAGCACTGTATTAAATATACATTGAAACGTTACATTCTTTCTGGAGGTTTAATGGTGTAAGGTGTATGGCAATCCATTGTCGCAATATATCGGAGTTTAAAGCTGATCGACATGTGGGAGTCCAGTGCAGTTTTATAATGGGACTCAGTGTTGCCCACCCCTCTCCCTCTTGGGAAATCTAATGCTGTTCATTTCTGTGAATTGAATGCTTCGCTGCCTCCCGGATTCTAACATGGCACAGAATCTAGGACCCCGATGGTGCATTACACATAAAAGGTTAATGCTGCACTATATCTGAGAGTCTAATGCTTGACTGTACCTGGGGATCTAATGGTATGCTAAATATTACATTCCATTACAAAAGCAAAATACAGCAATACTAAAATAAAAATAGAAAATGCTGCAAGTGCTCGGTGGGTCTGAAGCATAGGTGGGGGTGAACATTGCACGATGATGTTCTTTCATCAGAGCCATGGACTAAAGGTTATTGACTGGCATTGTTATCTCTGCTTCTCTCCCCATTCTTGCTGCTGGTCATGGCATTCCCAGGTGTTTCTGTTTTCCATGGAATTCCATGTCTGAATGCACATCCCTCACCATTATGGAAAGAAAACCTGAGGAACCCGTGTCCATAAATACGCGGCCAAGATATAAACCAACACATTTAAGGACCGGGCGAATTTTTCTTCTTTGTGTTATTGAGTCCTGTATTTACAAACCTGTTATGCTACTGCAAATAAGTATTTCATTGTTCCATTACAGTACATATGACAATAAAACACCCCTTAAATAATGGCATTGGGCCTTCTTTTACCCTTACTTTTTCTCTACACCATAGTGCTTTAGTGGAAAGATTTAGGTTTTACACTCTGTGCAATTGTGTACTTCTCATGCTTGGCTATTTCTGTAGTTTTATGTTTCCAGCCTGTAAATATCTGCTTTTGCCTGTTGAACCCTCCATATTTTCATTTGAGAACAGCCTGATCCTTGGTTAATTATTGAGCCCTGACAGGAACATCTGCATAAAATCTTCATTGTTGTTACTTGGAGGTTCGGGTTTCACCTCCACCTGTCATCATTGCTTAACATTGTATTTTCATTCCTTCCTTGTGCCTCCCTCATCTCTGTTCACAATCGATGTAAACCCTTGGAAAATGCATAAGGCTGAAAATGCACTTACCAAAACCGTTAAATACAGCTTGCATGATTTACCTATGTATCAAGTCCTCAGACATCCAAATAATACTGAATTTCACTGGAGCTTCAGTGTTGACTGTTAAGATAGGGCATTTTATCAAAGCATTCTGGAGGTGTAAGTGGAACAAAAATACTTACTACAATTTTGGAATTAATATTCAGGTTTTGCTAAAGGATTTCTGCAGATAAAAGATAAAATGCATGAGATGGCAGAGTGAGAACATTGACACACATGGTCAACACATATAAGTTATATTGTATGTTATATGAAAAGTAGAAACACAATCCTATGAAGATAAGAAGACAAAATAACTTACTAGGATGCTCCTGGTGGTGCAGCGGTAGAGTTACTGCCTTACAGCGAATGCAGCGCCGGAGACCCGGGTTTGATCCCGACTACAGGTGCTGTCTGTACGGAGTTTGTACGTTCTCCCCGTGACCCACGTGGGTTTTCTCCAAGATCTTCGGTTTCCTCCTACACTCCAAAGACGTCCAGGTTTGTAGGTTAATTGGCTTGGTAAATGTAAAAATTGTCCCCAGTGGGTGTAGGATAGTGTTAATATGCGGGGATCGCTGGTCAGCACGGACCTGGTGGGCCGAAGGCCCTGTTTTCGCACTGTATTTCTAAACTAAACTAAACTAAACTAAACTAAATTTAGCATAAATATTCAGGTGCAATATTTCAGATGTGTGTTAAGAATCACACCATAATTTCGAAGGATGCTGTCCAGTTTAAGATATGAAGATTCAGGTACACCTTTCAATTGCATTTTGTTCAGCCAAGTGCTTTGGAACAATATTTACCAGGTGAGATGATGGATAAAAAGTGGTAGATGAATGGAATATGTGAAAATACAATACCTAATCGGACATGATTTTTGTTAAAGCAAGCAGAGATATGAATGGAAGCTACTAGGTACTAGAGGTCTACAGTTGATCTGTCATTTCTGAATTGCTGACAAATCTGTAGATGTTACAAAGTGTCTTTTAAGATTAAAAAAAGATCTTGTCAACCGCTGAAGCAATCTGAAGTGTTGGTACAGATGCAATGTAAGAAAAGTGTTAGCCATTTTGTGCACAACGAAGTCTCACATAAATAACGATATGATGACCAGATTGTCTATTCTGGTAAAGTAGTTCAAACAATGAAATATTTTCTGGTCCGACCACAAAATTAAGAACAATAGCATGTATTTCTTCCTGGACTGTTCTGATCCTGCCGACTATGGACAGTTTGAATATGTCTTGGAAAGGTGAAGCTTTGAGGTGAGAAGCTGCAGTAGTTGACCAAAGACTGCCCCAGGTGAGAAGCTGCAGTGGTTGACCAAAGACTGCCCCAGGTGAGATGCTGGCCAGTAGTTGACCAAAGACTGCCCCAGGTGAGAATCTGCAGTAGTTGACCAAAGACTGCCCCAGGTGAGAAGCTGCAGTAGTTGACCAAAGACTGCCCCAGGTGAGAAGCTG
The DNA here is from genome assembly GCF_053455715.1 of Rhinoraja longicauda. Taxonomy (NCBI): domain Eukaryota; kingdom Metazoa; phylum Chordata; class Chondrichthyes; order Rajiformes; family Arhynchobatidae; genus Rhinoraja; species Rhinoraja longicauda. Next base: position 2,020,650 of record NC_135982.1, on the reverse strand, counting down.
GACAGTGGTTGACCAAAGACTGCCCCAGCCCTCCCCCACTCCTCATCGGCAGCCAAACGGCCACTCCACCCGTGGCAGTTACTTTAAGCTGCGTTATTATTTGGTGGGCCCCATTGAGACTGCAATTAAACTTCAAAAAAGAACAGTGGACTTTAAATCTCCAAGAATTATCTGAGTAGCTCATTTCATCCTTGGTCCTGGCTAACAGCAGCAAGAATTCCAATAACGATAAAAGACACCAGAGTCCAGATGCTGCAATTTTAATACTTTTGTGCTTGAAAATAAAGCGACTTGCCTACTCTTAAAACTTTGCAGATTAGAATGCACCTGTTTTGATGCAGAGAATGTGAGTGGATCTGTCCACTAACTGCTCCTAAATACATACCATAAACTTCTGCTATAAACTTGAGTTCCAGAGCAACCATTAACAAGGGTGCAGACCACAGGATGACTGCAATCACAGCTTCAGTAACTACCAGTAATAAATCAGAAGTAATTGTTTCATTATTTGTGTAGCAGAGCGGCACAGAACTTCCTGTACATTAGAACAGCATGTCGCTGCATTCCATCCTTCTTCTATTTTCTGGAGCTCCACCTACTGTGTACTTTTCTCAGTATATAAATTATTTTCACAAATCCTTCAAGTTGTCAGTTGAGAAAATAAATAGTAGCCGTGTGCCTCATCCACAAGCAGCAACACCAGTTTTCCTTCATATATTTTTGAACTCAGATTAAATGTTGTAAACTAATCAACACCCAAGGAAGTGTGAGCTCGAAACCAGCTTTGCGCCAAATCGTGAAGCTGTAACCGAACCTTTGCAAATTCTTTCTTGTTACTGACTGACTGTCAGTATGGACAGACTACCTTGCCAGGTTTCATGCTTTAGACTGGATTTAGTGTCATTGGTTAAACTGATGGAACGGGAAGGAATTTTGGCATGTATCAAGAACCATGACATTGACCATATTGACTCAATAGGTGATTGAGTCAATAAATAATTTCATAGTTTAGTTTAGTTTAGTTTAGAGATACAGTGCGGAAACAGGCCCTTCGGCCCACTGAGTCCGTGCCGATCAGCGATCCCCGCACACCAATACTATCCTACACACACTAGGGACCGTTTACACTTATACCAAGCCAATCAATCCAATCAACAAACCTGTACGTCTTTGGAGTGTAGGAGGAAATTGAAGATCTCAGAAAAAACCCACACAGTCACGGGGAGAACGTACAAACTCCGTACAGACAGCACCCGTAGTCGGGAACGAACCGGGTCTCCAATGCTGCAAGCGCTGTAAGGCAGCGACATTTTGCAGGAAATGGAAATTGTGTCAAAAAATGATGATATATTACTGATCCAATCTTGAAGATAAGTGATATTTGCATTTATAATTCAGTCACAAGTTTAAAGTTGAAAGTACCAGAATGCTTCCCTCTGTTCTAGTTTGAGAGCACTAACATAGTGCAGTGAGGACTGGTAAGGCAGAGTTCCCAGTGCTATGATCACAATCTTTTAACACCAGCATCATTAAACAGCGTGATTGGCTTTCAGGCACCTAAGTAATGCTGATTTGGAGGTTGTTGAAAATCTTTGAGGTCTGTTTTTGCTCTTCAGAAAAGTCTGGGTTTAGTTTAGAAATACAGCCCTTTCGGCCCCCCGGGTCCACGCCGACCAGCGATCCCCACACATTAACACTATCCTACACACATTTTTACATTTACCAAGCCAATTGACCTGCATACCTGTACGTCTTTGGAGTGTGGGAGGAAACCGATGTTCTCGGAGAAAACCCACGTAGGTCACGGGGAGAATGTACAAACTCCTGACAGGTAGCACCCATAGTTGGGATTGAACCCGGGTCTCTGGCGCTACATTAGCTGTGAGGCAGCAACTCTACTGCTGCATCACCGTGCCCACGGTATCTATACTGTTCCCTGAAATGCAAGAGAGGATAAGTTGTTGGGTTTTGAGCTTGTTCATGTCTCCCCGTATTTGGTTCCCATCCCTGTTGGTGCAACTACAACACTGGTGTTCTATCTCCCTGTCATCCAGAGAGGCAAGATCAAGTGCAGTCAAATATCAATTAAAAGTACATTTGCAAGAAAGCAATCGGGGCGAAGGTTCATGGGAGGTCACTATGAGCAGTGTGCAGAGCAACTAGAAGCTGCAGACTGCTAGGATCAGGCCAATGTAGAGTGCGCCTTCATAGTAATTGGCCCTTTCAATCTCAGAAACAGCATGAGTGGATGTTCTGTGAGTGAATGGCTGATGGAATTTAAGTTGATAGGAGCAGAATTAGGCCCTTCGGCCCATCAGGTCTACTCCGCCATTCAATCATGGCTGATCTATCTTCTCTTAATCCCATTTTCCCCACCTTCTCCCCATAACCCCTGACACCCTTATTAATCAAGAACCTATCTGAAAAGTATCCATTGTTGGCCTCCACAGCCATCTGTGGCAATGAATTCCACAGATTCACCACCCTCTGACTAAAGAAATTCTTCCTCATCTCTTTCCTAAAGGAATGTCCTTTTATTCTGAGGCTGTGACCTCAGGTCCTAGACTCTTCCACTAGTGGAAACATCCTCTCCACATCCATTCGATCCAGGCCTTTCTTTGCAAACTGGTGCATTTTGCAAAGTTAAACCAGGCCAGGACTTCACAGTGAACGGCTGTTTTGTGCCTATCAGATCAGGTAATTGGTCTTTGCATGGCCGAGCATCATTCGGAGAGCAAATAGCATCATCAAATAGGCAATGGATTCATATATCCGGCCATTTTCTTGTTTACCAACCGCAGTTGATGTCAAAGCCCCACTGAGAAACATTGGACAGGTCCCACAGCAGGTCAGCAGGAAGTCAGAAAATGCTGGAGTAGGAATGCTCTAGAGAGAAGGAATGGGTGATGTTTTGGGTCGAGACCCTCTTCAGACTGATGTCAGGGGAGTGGGCAGTATAAAGATAGAATTTAGTCGGAGACAATAAGACTGGTGGGAGAACTGGGAAGGGGGAGGGGATGGAGGGAGAGGGAAAGCAAAGTTCTCTCTATTTCTCTGCATCTCCGTCTTCCTCAGTTTTTATCCTTCTGCATATTTGTACCAGCATGACTGAGTGCACCTTTATTTGAGCAGCCCCTCTGTGTCATGCACTGCATGCACTGCATGCACATGCTGCAATATCACCCATGCTGATGGGCCCGTCTTGCAGTGGTGTGGGACTGTGTAGACTATTATTTGGTGAGGGGGTGAAAGTGGTCATGGGGGAGGGCAGTTTTTGTGTAGTCACTCTGCAGTTGCCATGGGGAGAAGCACAGGAACATTTTAAAGACATGGATCAAGATGACGACAGCCTTAACAATGTTTAAGTGAGGTTTTTTTTGCCAATTTCCTGTTTTTGATGTCACTTAATTGAGTGCTGCTTCATTCCGACGTTCAGTGCTCCAACAACGAGCGAATCCAGTTTCTAGGGAGACGAGTGAGATTGAAAATCATGCCACAAGGAAAGAGCAGACATTCTACAATTGCTTATGCCAGTGGGGTGAATTTCTCTCCAGAATTGCGTTTCTGGTACAGGTCCACCACTAACCTTCTGGCATTTGTGATCCCAGATCCAAGCCGGATTATCTTTTCTGTCGGACCAATGGAGATCGCATCATAGACATAAAAAGCTGGAGTAACTCAGCGGGACTAGTCGCGATGAGGCCAAGATCAGCCGCCACACCTGGCCTAGGTGCCGCATATTCAGGGGGTCTCCTGGGGGGATTTCAAGTCATTGTAATTCTGTCCACTCTTGTAATTCTGTCCGGATTAAAGGAGGTGCCGGACCATCAGTTGCCGGAATATCGGTGGTGGACTTGTACATATCTAACATCCCGCTGCAAAGTCAGGGGGCACAGTTCCCACTGGGTATCAAGAATCCTGGGAATGGTTGAATCTGAAGAAACATCCCGTCCCGAAATGTCACCTATCCATATCCTCCAGAGATGCTGCCTGACCCGCTGAGTTACTCCAGCACTCTGTGAAACGTCACCTATCCATATCCTCCAGAGATGCTGCCTGACCCGCTGAGTTACTCCAGCACTTTGAGTCTTTTTTTCTCTGGGAATGGTTGTAGTTTTACTCCGCTCCAGTTTAAACCATTTTTTGACTGCACATCACTGCAGCATCGGAGGTATTGATGGGAAGTTGATTCGCTCTGAGTTTAAATTTTAAGTGTATCCATAAAATTTATAATGTAAACGTAAAGTAAAAAGGATGTTGAATAATTCCATGGCCTTTATTTACAATTTCCCCAAAGTTTGCATCTGATCTGATTAATGTAATGATCATAGATCAATATGTTGATTCCTCCTATATGAAAGGCCACAGTCCTTAATAAATGTACCTCTCACATAGGTTCTTGTCTGACAGTGACTGTAGGAATGCAACAATTCTGTACAAGAATTAATGTGCAACTTCTGCATCGTCACGTGTGACTGGGTTGGTAGCTCTCTTTCCTCCGAATCAGATGATTGTGAATTCAAATATCAGATCAAAGTAGAAAAATCCACCATGATGCTGTAGTTTAGTTTAGTTTAGAGTTACAGCACCGAAACAGGCCCTTCGGCCTACCGAGTCCATGCCGACCAGCGATCCCCACACATTAACACGACCCCACACACACTTGGAACAATTTACATTTATACCAAACCAAATAACCTACAAACCTGTACGTTTTATGGAGTGTGGGAGGAGACCGAAGATCTCGGAGAAACCCCACATGGTCACGGGGAGAACGTACAAACTCCATACAGACAAGCAGCCGTAGTTAGGATCGAACCCGGGTCTCTGGTGCTTTAAGGCAGCAACTCTACTACTGCGCCACCGTGCCACACTCTGTTATGGTAACAGAGGGATTATGTTTGTGAATGAGATAATAAACTCTTAAATGACATTTAAAAACTATACAGCATTATTATATAGCATCAAATATTGTCCCAAAAGTCCTAACCAGGATTAAATTTTTACTCAATATTACTGAAAAGCAGATAGTCAGGTCATTATCCCATTATTCTGGAATCGTGTGGAGTGTGAGTTAATTGCTGTGCTTCTTACATGAAAACAGTGACATCAGAAGTAATTCATTAAGTGTGAAACATTTTGAAACGTACTGAAGGGGACTTGGAAAGAATTATAGACATGCAGGGTCTGAAGAAGGGTTCGAACCTGAAATGTCATCTGTTCACTCCCTGCACAGACGCTGCCTGACCCACTCAGTTGCTCCAGCACTGTTTTGCGCAACAATTTTCTTTACTGACTTGGAGCAGCTGAATAGTTCCAAAAAGGTCCAATGCCATAAGGAATGTTATAAGAATTCACAAGTGCAGGAGATAACAATACTCTAATGCCATAACACTTAGATTCAAAGAAAATAGAGAGTTAAATTATTTTTGGAAGGTCCTTGGATTCTGCTATTTCGTCAGCCCTCCTAGAATATTTTTGAAGTTAATAATAGCTGTTTTTGTTTTAAGTGGTTGTTGTACTAATGGGGCCCACTGGTATTAAGTGTTTTGCTGCCTAGACAGCTTGCTGAAGACTGTTTCAGGTTTGTACACTAATGAGCACTTCCTTTGAGTCAGCTCTCTGCAGCAGCAACAAATGTAAATGCCTGTTAACAGCTAAATAGTTGCTCTCTGCCTCACCGATTATAATACATCGAACTTTGACACAGGACCAGATGGATTTTTATATGAACAAGACTTGGCTTCAGCCTAATTGTCCAAACTCATGCCACAAATGAGTAGAATTATTTGAAAACTTGTTTTCCAAGTCACTGGCCTTAGCAAGTTCGGCTGGTGTTAATCTTGGCGTTTTCAGTCCAGTTCGATGTGAGGTTGGCTTGTAGCCACTTACTCAACAATGAATCTGGCATGGGTCGTGTGTAGCATGAGGGTTTTACAGAGTAAATTATTCTTGTTGCTTCAGCTTGCACCCTCTGGAGCACACACACATCACTTGTAGGAGAAGTTAACACATATTTAGCCTTAACATAGTCTCTCCACTGGAATTAAGTTGCATTGTATAATCGCAAAGGATCAGGATAAAAATAGACCATTCAGCAAAATAGGATTGGCATTAGTTTATGCACTAGATAAGCCTTCTACCTTCCACCACCCTATTTTTTCTTCGGTCATTAGTGGGCTTTTCTATGAATGTTTTCCTGCTATTCACCTCAGTCATTCCAAGTGGCGGCAAGTTCACCATTCTTACAGCTTTCTAAGCAGAGAATCTTCTCACAAATTTCCAATTGAATTTATTATACTGACATATTTGTGGCCCCCGGCTTTAGACTTGGCCCCACATGTGAAAACATGTATTGCTTCACAACTGAGTCTCCCGTAAATCAGCCTCAATCAAGGAAGATGTACCCAGAGCAAAGAATCGATTTGTTAACCGCAACACGTGCATGGCAGTTGTGGCAGAGATATAAAGTAAGAAAGGTCAGAGACAAGATTATATTAATGTTGCTAAAATACTTAATAAAATATAGCCTTCTTTGCATTGAAGGGCAAGGTCCACAAAGTTGCTTAATTTCTGTTTGTTTGATCATATTTCTGTATTTGGTCACTGAATAATAGCTCTTTCACAGCTAAATCTAATAAAATGATCTTGAAAAATATCAAAGAACCAGAGCAGAGCAAATAGCTGCTCACCTCCCAGGAGAGGGAGTACAAAGATAAGGTCTATTAGTAGGTGGCACTGCCTGTTCTATGATCCCACTGAACCCCATGCTAAATAATTCCATCATCCCCACGCTCGCTCCCATGGCAACCATTCCTACCATATTGATGTATTCATCCTACGAGCAATAACTATGTTCAGCACATTCTTAAAATATGAATGTAAACTCTTAATAATTCAATAATTGTAAAGATCGCACTGATTGCTTTGATAACCTTTGGGTGAATTATAATTGCTTGTGTGCCTTGTGGTCAGTTTGTTTTGTTGAAGTCTAATCGCTGCTGTATTTTAAGAAACAAGGTAGCCACTTGGCCGTGTAATGAACAGACAATCTTCGGGGGAGACACATTTAAAACTGAGATGAGAAGAAACTTTGTCACCCAGAGAGTTGTGAATCTGTGGAATCCTCTGCCACAGAAGGCAGTAGAGGCCAATTCACTGGATGAATTAAAAAGAGAGTTAGATAGAGCTCTAGGGGCTAGTGGAATCAAGGGATATGGGGAGAAGGCAGGCACAGGTTACTGATTGTAGATGATCAGCCATGATCACTATGAATGGCGGTGCTGGCTCGAAGGGCCACATGGCCTCCTCCTGCACCTATTTTTTACGTTTCAATGTTTCTGAAATGCTGGAGTAACTCAGCGGGTCAGCAGCATCTCTGGAGAGAAGGAATCGATGACGTTTCAGGTCAAGACCCTTCTCCAGAGTCTTCGGGGTTGTTGATTTCAAAATAAGTACTAGCCTAAAAGCGAAAACCCACTGCAGTTCCTTGAAATATTTTCACAGAATATTTTATGTTTAGCTGAGAGTGCAGCTGAGCCTGGTTTTAAAGTTTCAATTTAAAAGAGGCATCCTCACATTGCAGGAATCCCTCAACAATAAAAGTCTGAAGAGGGGTCCTAACCCAAAATGTCACCTATCCTTTTTTTAACCAGAGACACTGTACGCCGAGTATTGAAGTTGGGGAGTTATGTTGCAGTTACATATGGTGTTGGTGAGGCTGCATTTAGAGTATTCAGCTCTTAGCACCATGTTAAGTTGGAAAGGGTTCAGAGAAGATTTACAAGGATGTTGCCAGGACTCGAGGGTCTGAGCTATAGAGATTGAGCAGGCTGGGACTCTGCTCCCTGGAGCGCAGGAGGGTGAGGGGTGATCTGATAAAGGTGTATAAAATCATGAGAGGAATAGATCGGATGGATGCGCAGAGTCCCTTGCCCAGAGTAAGAGAATCAAGGACCAGAGGACATAGGTTTACGGTGAAGATGGAAAGATTTTGTAGGGATCTGAGAGGTAACTTTTTCACACGAAGGGTGGTGGTGTATGGTATGAGCTGCCAGAGGAGGTAGTTGAGGCAGGGACTATCACAATGTTTAAGAAGCAATTAGACAGGTACATGGATTGGATAGGTTTAGAGAGATATAGGCCAAACACAGGCAAGTGGGACTAATGTCAATGGGAAGTTAGGTCAAAGGCCCTGTTTTCACACTGTATGACTCTATGACCAGAGATGCTGCCTGTCCCACTGTGTTACTTCAGCATTTTGTATCAAACTGGCAAGTCAGCCTAGGTTAGGCATGTGTGCAAGACACTGGAATGAGCATGAGCACCACCTACATACACAAGCTTGGAAATGCTATCTCTGGGTCAAGGCTGACCCATGAAACCTCATGGAAAAACATGAGAGAATTCAGAAAAACAAATGTAGATACAATAGGAGCAAGTTCCCACAGCTGGAGTCTTCTAGTCTTGTCTTTATAATTGTGATTTACTCCTCAGAATGCTGAAGCCCAGAAGAAAATAGACACTAGAAGTTTGGAAACAGAAGACAAAGAAGATTGTGTAGCACATTGGAGATCAATTCACTCATAATGTTGCATTACTTCTCCAGGAGTTAACATCTAAGACAAGTTCGAAATGGCATTACGTTAGCTGAAATAGATGAATTTTAATAAGACAGAAGTGTGGCTTTTCAGTAAGTGAGTGTGAGACAATGGATTGGACTGCAGACCTATGAAGCTACTCTTAATGCAAAGGGAAACAAATGAGGAGGGGAAGGGTCTGAAACAGGCTGCGGAAAGCACTTCATACAGCAACACTTCCTCTGCAGAAAGATAGATCAGTAGACTTAAGAGTCCCCTTTGAGCCGGCTCTGTGCTAGGAGGGTCTGGTGAAGTTAATTAAGTGTGATGGATGGCACGGGTTTTTTTTTGTGGTAATCTTTTCAACAGCTGTCCACTGAAATTTAAGGAAAACAAGTATTTATCTGACCATTTCAAAGAGGCACTTGCGTTAGTTTGCAGGAATTCATCTGTCACACGAGGTACTCTCACCATCGAAACATAATCTTTTTGAGATTACAGTTAAATGCTGAGTTGGGGGCAGTATATCTAAGAGTGGAAAAATCTATTTATCTCTATGCCTCTACTTTTGTCAGTCTCCATTTCATCTCTGTATTATATCAATTTGTCTGAGTGTTTATCCTCCTTTTATTTATCCATTTCACCCTCCACCATCTATCACGGTATATTTGTGTGCACATTTATCACTGCACCAATCTACATCTGTTCTATCTCCAGTCTACACATTCTGTTAGACTTTCTGATGCATTTGTCTTCATTGAATGTGACTTCTATCAGCATATATCCCGACCACTGCTACTCCTCCAGCAGAGGTGCCTATTGCATGTACTTTGGAAAAGCTGCCCACCTGGCTGTGCTCCTTCTCCTGCATGCAAATGGTGACAGAAGAATTCCAGGGGTGAGGGCAGTACAGAGCTGGTGAGGGGAGGCAGAGGAGCAACTTCATGACCGCGTGGACTTGGTAGAGTGAACGGTATTCAAGGACTCGGCAGTGGACCTGAATGAACACATCACAGTTCCTCCAAACTCCATAAGCAAACGTGTGGCAACGTGTGTTCCTACCGAGACCATCCGTGTTTGCAAATGACACCAACATTGGCGGTGTAGTACACAGTGAGGAAGGATATCTCGGCTCACACAGTGTTGCAGTGCTAAGTTTGTAGGTGCTGGAGCAGTCAAACAGGGGTGTCACTTCAGGTTTTGCTTGGTGGGGAGTGGGGGGGGCAAGCTAGTCTTTTATCTTAGTTACCCCAATCTTCACTTCCATAAAACCCCCTTTATTTAATATGCGGTCGCTGTTAAATTCCCTGATAGTTCAAATTCCCCGCTGTTTATTTTGGCTTTTTTTACAGAGGTGCCAGAGCGGCGTTCCGGAGAGTTCCGCAGCACGGCACCACTGGGATTACACCAGATGGTGGGTCCAATGCGGACAAGTGTGAGATCTTGCACTTTGGTATGTCAAACCAGGGCAATACAGTAAATGAACGAGCCCTGGAGAGTGTTGTAGATCTAGAAATCCCAATGTGTAGGAAGGAACTGCAGATGCTGGTCTAAACCGAAGACAGACACAAAATGCTGGAGTAACTCAGCGGGACAGGCAGCATCTCTGGAGAGAAGGAATGGGTGACATCTTGGGTCGTGATCAGAGTGATGAAGGGTCTCAGCCCAAGACGTTACCCATCGCTTCTCTCCAGAGATGCTGCCTGTCAGAATTACTCCAGCTTTTTGTGCCTGTCAGAAATACCGATGATTGGGTTCCTTGAAAGTGGCAGTTCGGGTGGACAGGGTGGTGAAGAAGTAATTTGGCATAGTTGCTTTCACTGGGGAGGATACTGAGTATAAACGTTGAGACTTAATGATACAGCTGTACAACTCGTTGGTGAGACCACACTTGGTGTACTGTGTACTGTTCTGATCGCCCGGCTATAGGAAGGATGTCATTAAATTGGTAAAGGTGCAGGAGAAGTTCATGAGGATGTTTCACCAGGATTGTTTATTGGAATATACAAAATCATGAGGGACCCGGTTAAGGCAATGTTTGCAGTCTTTTTCAAGACATGACCCACGCCATACAATGCTATGGCGACTCTTCCCAAATAACCAATTCTGCTCTAGATCTGAGTAAATCCTAACCCTTAGAATCCTCAGTGGCTCCCCAACCTCTGACGCGAGGCTCACCTGCCTATAATCTTCTAGCTTATCCCAATTTCCTTTCTTAAGCGAAGGAACAATTTTGGCTACTTTCCAGACCTCTAGGCCCTCACCTATGGTGAGAGCGGATATGAAAGATTCCATTGAGGTCCCAGTTATCCCCCTCTCTCGCCTCTGTCAATATCCTGGGATAGATCCCTGGGGAGTTATTCACTTTAATGATCTTCCAGAGACACAACACCACCTCCTACACCATCTCAAAAAGGCATAGCAAATTAGTAGAAACAAGGAACTGCAGATGATGTTTTACAAAAAAAACCACAATGTGCTGGAGTAACTCAATGAGTCAGGCAGCTGCTCTGGAGAAGAGGAATAGGTGAGGTTTCGGGTCGAGATCTTTCTTCAGAGACGGTCCTTTATCCTTGAGTAGCCCTACCCTCTCCTGATCCCCCCCCCCCCCTTGTTTTTAACGTATGTGCAAAATGCCTTGGGCTTCTGTTTAATGCTACTTGCCAAGGGCATCTCATGGGCCCCCTTGGTAACTCAGTGGCGATTAAAAAGGACGGACATCCTGAAGTAGTGAGCATGCTATATGTGCTTTCCTTTTTTAATGTTGATTTAATAATTATCTCAAACACCAAACTTAGATTTCTCACTTTTTTTATGCTCCATTGTGAAGAAATTTCACCCGCTTCCTTTCTGAGTCAACTTTTTAATCACTTTGTTTCGTGGGTGTGGTAGGTGTGAATTCCATTCCGACAGTTACAACGCAAAATTGGATTCAACAATTTTTATCAATTCAATAGACGCTCTATCAACATCTATTTATCTTCCATTCTTTATCTTTCGTAATCATCAATCACACTGACTAATTAGAGGTTTGCATGGCAAATGTAGAAACAATTACTGTAGTGTACGATGTTCCTATGTGGTCAATGCTTACAGCTTTGGAAGGAGGTACAATCTTGAACTTGATAGATCTGTCTAGGTGTGCGGCTAACTATGGCAGCCCAGTAGCACAGTTAGTAGGGTGAATGCCTCACAGCGCTAGAGTCCTGACCTTGGGTGTGGTCTGTGTGAAGTTTGCACGTTCTCCCTTGACCACATGGGTTTCCACTATGCGCTCTGACACCACAAATGCATGCAGGTGGTAGGTTGAAATGTGTAGGAAGGACTGCGGATGCTTGTTTACACCAAAGATAGACACGAAATGCTGGAGTAAGCGGGCTAGGCAGCATCTCAGGAGAGCAGGAATGGGTGACGATTCGGGTCAAGACCCTTCCTCAGACTGAACCGATTAGCCACTTGAGTGTGAAGGTGGGGTAGAGTTAGGGAAGTGGGATAGATGCTTGGCGGGTTGTGGAGTGGTGGGAAAGTCCAGGACCAGAGGTCATAGACTTAGAATTAAAGGGTGCTTTTTAGAAAGGAGGTGAGGATTCTCTTCTTTAGCCAGAGGGTAGTTCATCTGTGGAACTCATTGCCACAGAGGGCTGTGGAGGCCAAGTCAGTGGATATTTTTAGGGCAGAGATAAACAAATTCTTGATTAGAACGGGTGTCAAGGGTTATGGGGAGAAGGCAGGGAAATTGGATTCGGAAGCAGAGATCAGCTATGATTGAATAGCAGAATAAACTCGAAGGGCCGAATCGCCTAATTCTACTCCTGTAACTTGTGAACTTATGTACTTGTGAGTTGATGAAGATGTGGGGAGAATAAAATGAGATCAGTTTAAATGGGTGTTTATTGGCAAGCACGGATTTGTGGGCCAAAGGGCCTGTTTTCGTGCTTTATGTCTCCATGACATTACATCAAACTGTTGGGGCATCTTAATTAATGTCCTCCTAGTTTACAAACAGAACAGTCCAGGTGCTAAAAACCAAGTGACTGGGCAACTTCAAACAAGAAGGAAATTAACAAATACTGCCCACAAAAAGAGAGTTAGGATCTCCACGTAAAATAAGAAAATTAATTAAAAAACTTGAAAAGTAATTGGGTGTATATTTTACTGCATTGCCTTACGACACAGGAGGTCATTTACCCCACTGAGTTCATGCCAGTTCACAGAGCAATCCCATTCTCCACTAATTTTCCCTGAGAGAATAGATTCTCTCCAAATTCCGATTAATTCCTCCAATGATTCTACCACTCACCTGCACACTTAGGGTGATTTGCAGTTGTGAATTGTCTCTCGGCTACATGCCTTCGGGATATGAGGTTTAAAAAACCCAACAGTCACAGGGAGAATGGGTAAACTTGACACAAACAGCATCCGAGGTCAGAATTGAACCCAGGTCCCCGGAGCTGTGAAGACGGAGCTCTGCCACTCTAAAGGGGTTCAGACAAGAGCGGAAACATGTAACTAACAATAGTTAGATAACTCTTCCAAAACAGCGAATGCCCTCCTGCCTATATGTGGTTTTCAATGATATTGTGTTCATAGACCTTCATCTGCATCAAAATAAAGTGCCAGTCTTTGAAACAAGGCCATACCGAGCATGGTGAAATAAATACAAAGGGTCCCTCATTTGCAGATGTTACTGTTTAAGACTTTGTGCTACTGGAAACAGCTTGGGCTGTGCTGGAGATTACACATTAACCCTCCCCAAAAAAATACATACTGTTGGTGAAATGCCAAAAGACTTTAATAAAATGCAGGAAAGATTTTGTTACATGAGGCCGACTTTAGGAGGGCGTGTGTATATGTGTATGTGTGTGCATCGTAAATGGCAACAGACCAGACCAGGCTGTGTGGAAGTGTAAGGAGAACCCTGTCAGCCTGAAGAAATTAAACCACTAATGAGCTTCACCTTGACAGTGTGTTGATCGAGGCAAAGTACACCACCATATGGGGACTGCTGGATTGAACTTGGTCCCTTCTCTTTCTCTCTCGCTCTCTCTCTAACTCACACTCTCTCTCTCCCTGTTTCTCTCTCTCGCTCACTGTCTGATAGAGACATAGAAGTTTACCAGAATTATGTAATACAATCTAGTTCTGCAAATTCTTCTTGTTCTGTGACCCCAGAAGTCATCAGATTCCTGTCTGCCTGTCATCAACATTTTCTGCCTTTGACTCTTAGTCTATTATTCCTCTGGCTGGATTATAATAAACAGATTGCTTTCTGAGGCATTAACGCTTCTAGTAGCTGGCACAGCCTTTCTCGAGTTAAGGCCGAATCTCCCATGAATATATCGCTACTGATGGAGACTCTGTGAGGATGCCATTGATCGTAGAGGTTCTCGAGAAATCCGTTAGTTGTTGCACGACACGGTCAGGGCTGTGTCCCTGTTAGTAACTCAATCTGGGATCACGTGGGGCTCCACAGGAATTCTATAGGAAATGTAGCAGTGTTTGGCGGGTTCCCCCTTGAAGTATTTGCAATTTTTCCCCGGGTTTTCACGGTGTGTGTCCATCAGTGAAGAAAGCGAATGGTATGTTGGCATTCATAGCAAGAGGATTTGAGTTTAGGAGCAGGGAGGTTCTGCTGCAGTTGTACAGGGCCTTGGTGAGACCGCACCTGGAGTATTGTGTGCAGTTTTGGTCTCCTAACCTAAGGAAAGACGTTCTTGCCTTAGAGGGAGTACAGAGAAGGTTCACCAGATTAATCCCTGGGATGGCGGGACTTACATATGAGGAAAGACTGGATAGACTGGGCTTGTACTCGCTGGAATTTAGAAGACTGAGGGGGGATCTTATAGAAACATATAAAATTCTTAAGGGGTTGGAGAGGCTAGATGCGGGAAGATTGTTCCCGATGTTGGGGGAGTCCAGAACCAGGGGTCACAGCTTAAGGATAAGGGGGAAGTCTTTTAGGACCGAGATGAGAAAACATTTCTTCACACAGAGAGTGGTGAGTCTGTGGAATTCTCTGCCACAGAAGGTAGTTGAGGCCAGTTCATTGGCTATATTTAAGAGGGAGTTAGATGTGGCCCTTTTTGCTAAAGGGATCAGGGGGTATGGAGAGAAGGCAGGTACAGGCTACTGAGCTGGATGATCAGCCATGATCATATTGAATGGCAGTGCAGGCTCGAAGGGCCGAATGGCCTACTCCTGCACCTATTTTCTATGTTTCTATGTTTCTATCATTGTAAAGATTCTCTGCTTCAAATAAAGTTGTTTTCTGTCAGTGTGCTCTGGGAATATGAAACGTTTCAGGGGGTTTCCTGGAGAGTTTCAACGCTCATTCAATTCTCTACAGTAAAGTTTGGGAATACAATAACATACAGTCAGAATTCTTCATGCAATCAACCATTTGTTCACAGATATTCTTGTGAAAATTATGATATGGCTTGTCAAGTTTATTTTTATTCTGAATTTTCCAAAAGCCACTTTGTGATTGGGTACTAAATATCACAACTAAGTAAATGATGAGTAAATTATTAGGATGCGTTCACCAGCAAGAGGGTGGTACAATGGTGTGATGGTTAGACCTACTGCTTCACAGCACCAGAAACATGGGTGCGATGCAGAATTTTAAACAGTTGGAAGTGGTAAAGAACGTTGGCTTGATTGGAACAATATAATTTCTGGGATATCTGGAGAAAGCTCAGTTTCGCGTGGGAATTGCAAAGAGGAATAATCTGTGGAACATGCAGTGGCAGACAAACCGATCAACAACTCCTGGATCAGCCTTGATGATTTGGATTTGTTTAGATCGGTTTTCAGTGATCCACCATGGAAATGATGAAAGGGAATACGCCAACTTTTGACCTGGTCCCATTTCAAGATGGAGCCTCAGAGAATCTCATCTGATCCTGAACTCCTTGAGCTGCTCAGATCAATCACCAGATATCCCTGTCCATCAAATCCTGATAGACTTAGAGTCACGTTGCAAAGTGAGAGAAACACAAGGGATCCGAAGTCTCCATTTCACAGATGCCCTGTTGAGTATTTCCTGTTTTCAATGTAAATTTTCACACATGTCCATGCTCTCCACTTGTACAATATTGTTAGGTGTAACTGAGGGGATTGGAAGAGGATTTTAAATGGTTTGCAACCGGGAGATCCTGCAGGTCTTGCACAAGTGTTTGGCAAAACGGTCGCAGAACCTACACTTGATGTCACAAATGTAAAGGACGCCACATCGGGATCACCGGATGCCATAGATGAGGTTAGAGGAGGTGCATATGAACCTTTGTCTCACCTGGAAGGACTGCTGGAGTCCCTGGATGGATGTGAGGGAGAAGGAAGAGGGAAAGGTGTTGCATGTCCTGCAGTTGCAGGGGACAGCACCTGGGGAGGTACTTCCTTGTTCGCTAACCATGTTAACTCCCCTTCCCATTCCCACACTGACCTTTCTGTCCTGGGCCTCCTCCACTGCCAGAGTGAAGTCATTGTGCAAACTGGAGGAACTGCACCTCATATTCTGCTTGGGTAGCTTACAACCTAATGGTATCATCATTAAATTCTCCAAATTTAGGTAACTAATCTCAAACCACCCCACTCTTCCCTCCACCCTCTTTCCTGTGCCCCAACTGGACGTGTACCCATTTTCTCCCACCCCCTTCCACCTATATTCCTTCCTATCGCTCCATAATTCACAATTCTTCAATCCTTATGTCACACCTTTAGTATTTTTATTTTTTCATATTTCAGATACAGCACGGAAACAGGCCTTTTCGGCCCACCAAGTCCGCACCGCCCAGCGATCCCCACACATTAACACTATCCTACACACACTAGGGACAATTTTTTACATTTACCCAGTCAATTAACCTACATACCTGTACGTCTTTGGAGTGTGGGTGGAAACCGAAGATCTCGGAGAAAACCCACGCAGGTCACGGGGAGAACGTACAAACTCCTTACAGTACAGCACCCGTAGTCAGGATCGAACCTGAGTCTCCGGCGCTGCATTCGCTGTAAGGCAGCAACTCTACCGCTGCGCCACCGTGCCGCCCATATCTCTGGCTTTTGTCTATCCATCTGCCTATCGAACCTCCTATCACTTGCCAGGCTTTGGCTTCTCGTCAACCTCTAGCACTACCTTTTTTTCTAATTATTTTTGCACCAATGTCTTGTTTTTTGGTGGTCTTCTTTCTTTCAGAATTGTAATGTTGTTTATGTGTGATTTATGTTTTTGTGTGTTTGAGTCTGTGGCCGTGATGCTGCTACAAGGTAAATTTTAATTGTACCTTTACCGGATCATACATGTGCAGATGACAATAAAGCCGCCTTCACGACTTGACGATAGACAATAGGTGCAGGAGTAGGCCATTCAGCCCTTCGAGCCTGTACGCACCGCCATTCAATGCGATCATGGCTGATCACTCTCAATCAGTACCCCGTTCCTGCCTTCTCCCCATACCCCCTCACTCCGCTATCCTTAAGAGCTCTATCCAGCTCTCTCTTGAAAGCATCCAACGAACTGGCCTCCACTGCCTTCTGAGGCAGAGAATTCCACACCTTCACCACTCTCTGACTGAAAAAGTTCTTCCTCATCTCCGTTCTAAATGGCCTACCCCTTATTCTCAAACTGTGGCCCCTTGTTCTGGACTCCCCCAACATTGGGAACATGTTTCCTGCCTCTAATGTGTCCAATCCCCTAATTATCTTATATGTTTCAATAAGATCCCCCCTCATCCTTCTAAATTCCAGTGTATACAAGCCCAATCGCTCCAGCCTTTCAACATACGACAGTCCCGCCATTCCGGGAATTAACCTAGTGAACCTACGCTGCACGCCCTCCATAGCAAGAATATCCTTCCTCAAATTTGGAGACCAAAACTGCACACAGTACTCCAGGTGCGGTCTCACCAGGGCCCGGTACAACTGTAGAAGGACCTCTTTGCTCCTATACTCAACTCCTCTTGTTACGAAGGCCAACATTCCATTGGCTTTCTTCACTGCCTGCTGTACCTGCATGCTTCCTTTCATTGACTGATGCACTAGGACACCCAGATCTCGTTGAACTCCCCCTCCTCCTAACTTGACACCATTCAGATAATAATCTGCCTTTCTATTCTTACTTCCAAAGTGAATAACCTCACACTTATCTACATTAAACTGCATCTGCCATGTATCCGCCCACTCACACAACCTGTCCAAGTCACCCTGCAGCCTTATTGCATCTTCCTCACAATTCACACTACCCCCCAACTTAGCATGTTGACTCTTGAAGATGACTTGTAAACTTTAAAGCTTGTCTGACATGATTGTCTTTCATTTGCTAGAGTGAAAGGCAGGCAGGATCACACGCCCCAGAGGTTCAGTGGATTTACCCAGCTTGTTGCATCTCCATTTGTAACCAACCTCTTTGCATTGGGCTGAGTAATTTCCCTGATTGCTGCCTGGCAGGCCTTGTTGAAAGTGCATTAGTTGTAGGCCCGATTAAGCCACAATTGGATTTTTCTCTGCTCATTGCCAAAGGTGATTGTCAATGCCCATGTTCTGACAGTGACCAGATGGAATGATGATTCTATAGACCAGGGGTTCCCAACCTTTATCCTCCCTTACCCCTTGCAACTTTTCGAAAGTAAATTTACCCCCACCCTGTTTTGTTCAGTAAAATGAGTTTATACTTCTACCATGATAAAGCAACCGACAAAGGGGAAATTTTAAAATACTGTTTTTAACATTATTATTTTAAGTTCAAATAACAATAATAATAGCACATAATAATGTTATTTCACTTATTTATGAACAACTAATGATGAACAAATATCGGTATACCAGAACCAAACGCAGTCAGTCAATATGTACAAATCCAGAATGAACAAATTCACCCCCTGGGTAGGTGAAATTCACCCCCTGGGGGTAGACTTACCCCAGGTTGGGAACCCTTGCAATAGACTCTTATTCCAGCAACAGGCTCGTACCTGGAGAGAGCTGTGAGACTTAAATAACCAGGACAGAACGTTGGTGTGTATGGCAAGGTGGGCAACTTATTTATTACAAAGATTGTGAGTGAGAAATGAGGTGGAGACCTCTCCTGGCATCTCACTTTGTTTTGAGGCAAAAAGCAGTGTTCCCATATTGAAGGTTATTGGAACATGGGATGCTTTACCAAAAATGTTGTGACAAACACAATTCAGAAGTGTGTCAGATTTGAAAGGAAGTCTATAAGAAGATTAAAATAAAAGCATAAGAACATAAGAAGCAAGAACAGATGTAGGCCATTTGGTCTTTTGAGCCAGTTCTGTCATTCATTAAGATCTTGGCTGACCTACCACCGTGCCATTTTCTGACTTTATCCATGTCCTTGATTCCCTTCATCTCTACTGCGGTCACGGTGGCACAACGGCAGAGTTGCTGCCTTACAGCACTTGCAGCGCCGGAGACCCGGGTTCCATCCCGACAACGAATGCTGTCTGTGCAGAATTTGTACGTTCTCCCCGTGACCGCGTGGTTTTCTCCGAGATCTACGATTTCCTCCTGCACTCCAAAGACGTAGAGGTTTGTAGGTTAATTGGCTTGGTATAAGTGTAACTTGCCCCTAGTGTGTGTAGGGCAGTGTGGACCCATCATTCAGGGCACATCCTTCCCCCATTCAGTCCGTTGGGACCCGAAAGTATTTCTTAATGTTTTACCGTAATTTCTTCTCATTTTTCTAAAGTTGTGAGAATGAAGGCCTAGCCTGTCTTTGTACAACTGTGTTCCCTCTATGACAAGCGAATACTCTTTCACATAAATTGAGAAAGACCTGTTAGGTTGCTCCATTTGGGAATTTGTCACAATGGCTTCACTTCCTTTGTACAAGTCTGGAAAAATAATGGTGCTGTGCAGCTGAAAATCCCCTTCAGCGAGAGTATAAGAGAGAGTTAGATAGAGCTCTTAGTGATAGCGAAGTCAGGGGGTATGGAGAGAGGGCAGGAACGGGGTACTGATTGTGGATGATCAGCCATGATCACATTGAATGGCTGTGCTGACTCGAAGGGCCAAATGCCCTATTCCTGCACCTATTGTCTATTGTCTATAGTATAGCAACATGGCGTTCATTTCTAAAGGTTGGGCACAGTACACAACATCTGATTGCAACTTACTTTGAAAAAGAGAGTTCTACTGAAGCTTACAGTCAATGTTGTTGCAGCAACGAAATGTGGCAATGCAGAGTGGGTGGAACTGTCAAAGCGGCAAGCGTATGTGCAACTTTAGGAATGAATTAACTGCAAGCGACTTTGCATGTGATGCAACTTGTTTATCGTGAGCAAGATACAGATGGCAAAGGGTGACAGCGGGGCAACAATGGTACTATTTATGGAGGATATGATGTACAACCGTACTTGAAATGGTTATGTGGTTAAACTCTGCGGGTAAAAAGGTCAATCGCTATGTTCTCTGCTCGAGTCTTTTTGAGTGTTAACCACAACTGTTCCCACACAGGACAACAATTTTCAACTTTGCTTTAACCAACACAAAGCCAATTTTGTTTAGTTTAGTTGAGAGATATAGCACGGAAACAGGCCCTTTGGCCCACCGGGTCCGCGCCGACCAGTGATCCCTGCATATTAACACGATCAAACACATACTAGGGACAATTTTAACATTTACCAAGCCGATTAACCTACAAACCTGTACGTCTTTGGCCTGTGGGAGGAAACCGAAGATCTCAGAGAAAACCCATGCAGGTCACGGGGAGAACGTACAAACTCCGTACAGACAGCACCCATAGTCGGGATTAAACCCGGGTCTCTGGCGCTGCATTCGCTGTAAGGCAGCAACTCTACCGCTGCGCCACTTGCCGCCTTACGAATTTGCTTCAAGGTGTGCAAATTCTTCTCTTTACATGTGCTCCCGATGCATTATTCCTCCAACATGTCCCTACTATTTTAACAGTAATTGAAAGAATGCGTGTGTATTGCAACTTTAAACCTTGAAGAGACAATAGGGACAACCGAGGAGGAGGCAACCGTAGCATGACAGGGTGACGTAGAATGATGCAGAGAAATATGGCTACACGTCAAAGCAGATTCCAAAACCTGTAGTCATATTTGTAACATTAAAGACAGGGCACTCAGGAGGGAAATCAGTAAGTACATTCATGCAAAGGATGATGACAATGTAGGGGTCTCTCCCCCAAATGAATTTTTCAAGACTAATGCGGAACCTAAGCAGGTGTTGAGGAATAGATTGGCCGTAGTCTAACTGGAAACTGTGTTAGCAGCAATATCTAGGTTGACATTTCAGCACAGTGTTGACGAGCTCTGCTTTATTAAACTCAGGCCGTAACTGACTGCACAGATGGATGTTAAGCATCCTGTGGTGTTACTTGATGGACGCCAGAGTCTTCTCCTGCATCCTAAAGCTGCCAAAACTGATTAAACGCTCATTCATCTCCCCGCTGTGTATGTGGCCTTGCTGCACACAAATTGGCTGCTATGTTAGTCAACAGAACATGATCTACACTTCAAATGAGCAGTTTGTCACATGTTTTGGGGACATAATCCATGCACCTGCCCTGGGTGTTTTCCTGCACATGACATTTAGGCCTAGAGTATGAACCAAGAGTGGCTCTTATTGGAGAGTGTGACTGGGTTTGGAATCCATCACACTGAACAAAACTCTGCTCTATTATCTATGTAATTAAATCTTATGGGTTTTAAAAACCAATGATATTTGCACGTTTTGTCGGGTATAAAACCAGATGTGCAGATTGCCTTCCAATATCTTACCCAAATGTATACTACTTATTGTGAACTCTAAGAATCTCCTCAGGCAGTTTAATAAACCCATGGCAAACAAGCCAGGATTTGATTTTGTCTACATCTGACGAGCATTGTTCCCACAGAGCTGCTGGGTAGCAATGAAGTGAGGTAGACCTGTTTGACTCAGAGGGATCAAAATGGAGGCCCAACACCTTATTGTTAATTTGGCTGAAAACAGTTAACTCAGACGGGTCAAGAGATCACAGCCAGAGTGAATGCTCAAATAGGTATTGATCTGCAAGCGGAGTTTGAAATCAATTTTAAATCAAGAAGGAGGAGGTGTTGGGGCTCTTGAAGAGCATTAAGGTGGATAAATCCCCAGGGCCCGATGAAGTTTAGCTCAGGTTATGAAGAGAAGCAGGAGAGGATCCTTGATGAAGATCTTTGCACCTTCTCCAGCCATGTGTGGGGTCCCAGCGGATGGGAGAGTGGCTAATGTGTAGGAAGGAACTGCAGATGCTGGTCGAAACCGAAGAAAGGCACAACATGCTGGAGTAACTCAGTGGGACAGGCAGCATCTCTGACCCACCCCTTCTCTCCAGAGTGGCTAATGTTGTTTCTTTGCTTAAAAAGCCAAATAGAGAGCAACCAGAGAATGATAGGCTGGTGAGCCGCACGTCAGTGGTAGGGAGGCTATTGGAGAGGAGTCTTTGGGATAAGATTTACTTCCACTTGAAAGAGAATGGGCTAAATGTTCAGTCATTCGGCATTGCATTGTTTGTGACGGGTCATGTCTTATTAACTTGATTGGGTTGAAGGTGATCCAGGAGGGTAGACGGTGGATATTGTTTACACGGATCTTACTGCGGGTATTAACGATACGGTGGCGTTGGACAAACCTGGATTGTTTTCTATGGAGCGTCAAAGACTGAGGGGAGACCTGATAGAACTATATATGATTAGGGAATACATAAACAGGATAGGCAGCCAGAACAGTTTTTCCCAGGGTGGATACGTCAAAGTCTAGAGGGCAGATCCTTAAGGTGAGAGGGGGAAAGTTGTGAGAGGAGGTGAGAGGAGGAGATGTGTGGGGCAGGTTCTAAGATTTACAGTGGAGAGTACCTCGGACACATTGCAGGGGGTGATGCTGGAGGCTTTAAGAGGCTTTTAAAAGGGCACAACAATAGTGCAGGGAATGGGGGATGGATCATATGCAGGAATAGTTTAGATTGGCATCGTGCCATTGTGGGTCATAGGTGGGCTTGTTTGGGCCATTGTGGGTCATAGGTGGGCTTGTTTGGACCATTGTGGGTCATAGGTGGGCTTGTTTGTGTCATTGTGGGTCATAGGTGGGCTTGTTTGGGCCATTGTGGGTCACAGGTGGGCTTGTTTGTGTCATTGTGGGTCATAGGTAGGTTTGTTTGGGCCATTGTGGGTCGTAGGTGGGCTTGTTTGGGCCATTGTGGGTCATAGGTGGGCTTGTTTGGGCCATTGTGGGTCATAGGTGGGTTTGTTTGGGCCATTGTGGGTCATAGGTGGGCCTGTTTGGGCCATTGTGGGTCGTAGGTGGGCTTGTTTGTGTCATTGTGGGTCATAGGTGGGTTTGTTTGTGTCATTGTGGGTCATAGGTGGGCCTGTTTGGGCCATTGTGGGTCGTAGGTGGGCCTGTTTGGGCCATTGTGGGTCGTAGGTGGGCCTGTTTGGGCCATTGTGGGTCGTAGGTGGGCCTGTTTGGGCCATTGTGGGTCATAGGTGGGCTTGTTTGTGTCATTGTGGGTCATTGGTGGGTTTGTTTGTGTCATTGTGGGTCATAGGTGGGTTTGTTTGGGCCATTGTGGGTCATAGGTGGGCCTGTTTGGGCCATTGTGGGTCATAGGTGGGCCTGTTTGGGCCATTGTGGGTCGTAGGTGGGCCTGTTTGGGCCATTGTGGGTCGTAGGTGGGCCTGTTTGGGCCATTGTGGGCCTGTTCCTGTGCTGTCCTATACTATGTTCTCTATAGCTTTGAGCAAGGGTTGGTTTCTGCAATGCGGCCTGATCCTGGCTGTCCTGCAGCTTAATCCTCTGCATAAAAGGTGACATAAATGGTAGGCCTAGAAATTAGCTCAATGACTGTACTGAATGGTTTTGAGTCCATCGCTGCAATTAATAGAAGCTGAAGCCATCAGCTCGGTGCCTCCGATCACATCTATGAGGTTGTTGGAGAGAACAGTCGGTTGGTTGTGGATCCAATTGGGATTGAGGTCAGGTCAGCAATCAGGTAAATGGTGTGGCCAGGGTTGCCAACTTCCTCACTCCCAAAAATGGGACAAGGTGACATCACTGCCCCGCCATTGGTGACCTCACCCAGTCAGCTGCCATGTGCTCCCGCTCCACCAATGGCGGCCGCCCGGGCCGGGAGGCGGGTTGCCACGCAACCTCCGTTAGGCGGCCTGCGGGCCTACACTGTCCGGAGATAGACACAAAACGCTGGAGTAACTCAGCGGTCAGGCAGCATCTTGGGAGAGAAGGAATGGGTGACGTTTCGGGTCGAGACCCTTCCTCAGTCTGAAGAATGGTCTCGACCTGAAACGTCACGCATCTTCTGCTGGACCTCCATGAGGCGGGCGGCAAGCACTTCACCATGGACGACGAGGGCAACGTAAGTATCC
The DNA here is from genome assembly GCF_053455715.1 of Rhinoraja longicauda. Classification (NCBI taxonomy): domain Eukaryota; kingdom Metazoa; phylum Chordata; class Chondrichthyes; order Rajiformes; family Arhynchobatidae; genus Rhinoraja; species Rhinoraja longicauda. The sequence goes on along the minus strand of NC_135982.1, from coordinate 1,996,691 downwards.
ACAAACTGAAGGAGAAGGCGAAGAAGAGGAAGGGGCGAGGATTTGGCTCAGCGGAAGGCGCTCGATCCAGGCTGCGAGAAGACTACGACTCCGTGGAGCAAGACACGACGAGCCAGGCCCTCAACGCTCGGTGGAGGGGTGGATCCTGTTTGTGACCGGGGTCCACGAGGAAGTCACTGAGGAGGAAGGACATCCACGACAAGTTTGCTAAGTAAGGTGAGATCATGAACCTGCACCTCTACCTGGACCGGCGCACCGGACCCTCGAGGGCTGCGCTCTGGTGGAGTACGAGACCTACAAGGGGGAGCAGGCGGCCATGGAGGGTTTGACCGGGTCGGAGCTGGCCGGGCAGCCCATCAGGGTGGACTGGGGCTTTGTTAGGGTGCCCCCTAGGGGCAAGAGACGGAGTGGCCGCAGGAGAAGCTGGAGCCCGGACCGGAAGCGTCACTGAGGCGGGACGGAGTGCGAAGTGACCGGTGGGACGGAGCGGAGCGGCCCGCACAGCGCCGGGGACTGAGACTCGCCCGCAGATCGGCGTGCCCAAACTGAACCGTGCGCTACAGGGGCCGTTTAATCTCAGTCGGGACTGTTGTGGGGCTGGGGAGAGGGTGGGGAGGGAAGGGTAAGGTTGGCTCAGAAACAACACTCAGAAATAAAGTATTTTAGCTTAAAACAAAATCTTCAGTCTGAAGAAGGGTCTCGACCCGAAAAGTCACCCATCCCTTCTCTCCCGAGATGCTGCCTGACCCGCTGAGTGACTCCAGCATTTTTTGTCTACCTTCGATTTGAACCAGTATCTGCAGATTTTTTCCTACAGCACCCCCCGGGCCTACAGCACCCCCACCCCCCCCGGGCCTACGGCACCCCCACCCCCCCCCCCCCGGGCCTACAGCACCCCCACCCCCCCGGGCCTACAGCACCCCCACCCCCGGGCCTACAGCACCCCCACCCCCGGGCCTACAGCACGCCCCGGGCCTACAGCACCCCCACCCCCCCAGGCCTGCAGCACCCCCACCCCCCCGGGCCTGCAGCACCCCCACCCCCCCGGGCCTACAGCACCCCCACCCCCGGGCCTACAGCACGCCCCCCCCCGGGCCTACAGCACCCCCCGGGCCTACAGCACGCCCCCCCCCCGGGCCTACAGCACGCCCCGGGCCTACAGCACGCGCCCCCCCCCGGGCCTACAGCACCCCCTGGGCCTACAGCACGCCCCCCCCTGGGCCTACAGCACGCCCCGGGCCTACAGCACGCCCCCCCCCCCCGGGCCTACAGCACGCCCAGGGCCTACAGCACGCCCCCCCCCCCCCCCCCCCCGGGCCTACAGCACCCCCACCCCCGGGCCTAATACTGGACAAGGGCGGTCCTGTATGGGATAAATCAATTTAAGCCAATATGCAGGATGTTCCGGCTAATACGGGACAGTTGGCAGCCCTAGGTGTGGTGTAGATGGGGTCGGCAATTTGAGGGTGGAGTTGTGGGGAGGTAGGAAGGTCAATCATTCAAGGCCTGGCCATTGAGGGCCAAAACGAGGTGAGAAAACACTTTTTCACCCAGAGAGTTGTGAATTTGTGGAATTCTCTGCCACAGAGGGCAGTGGAAGCCAAATCACTGGATGGATTTAAGAGAGAGTTAGATAGAGCTCTAGGGGCTAGTGGAATCAAGGGATATGGGGCGAAGGCAGGCACGGGTTATTGATTGGGGACGATCAGCCATGATCACAATGAATGGCGGTGCTGGCTGGACGGGCCGAATGGCCTCCTCTTGCTCCTATTTTCTATGTTTCTATGTTTCCAAAACGACCAGAATGATTGATGTTTAACTGAGATGGGACTTAAAATAAACCATTGATGGAACGTTCGGGAAGAAGAGATGGGGGAAGCAGAAGTTTGGTGGAGATTGGTGAGGAGAGAAGGGAATGTTGAAAAAAAAGCTGACAGAGAATGACCTTAGTCATGTCCTAGGCCTGCACTGATCTGTAGAGACCTATTCTTTCCCAGGAGACATCAGCTCATTGTAATGTATGGTTGAAACAGACTAAAATGAGGTTGTCTGCTAACAGAACCTACGTCAAGCAAGCAGGCTCACTTCAGAGGAGGTAGTTGAGGCAGGGACTATCCCAACATTTAACAAAAAGTTAGACAAGTACATGGATAGGATAGGTTTGGAGGGATATGGCCCAAACGCAGGCATGTGGGGCTAGGGTAGCTGGGACATGTTGGCCGGTGTGGGCAAGTTGGGCCGAAGGGCCTGTTTGCACGCTATATCATTCACTCTATGAACGAATTAGTTGCTAAGGAAAATAATTTTACTCACTTGGAAGAAGTGCATCCACAGGGACATATATGAATAAGCAAAGAGAACCCTTTCCCTCCCAGAGACATCCGAGATGTACTTGCCATAATAATTAACTCTTGCTTTCAGTGAGAGTGGAGAACTGGATTTAAAATACAGTTGACTGTTGTTTGTGAATTAGCAAGGAAGCACGGCCTTTATTGAGTGTGTAATCCATGCTGCGGGGGACCTGACCGGCCTCTCGGGCTGAGATCAGGAACGGTGACAGGAACCACAACTGCCCAGACCAGGGTGTGGTCAGGAGATCCAGACGTGCCGTTGTAGGCCGAGAGAGACTCATTATTTTATTGCTTTACATTGTTATTTTAATAAATGTTTCATTTTTCATCATATGGTTAGAGTGTTCTTCGTCATTGATCCAAATCCTAAAGACTTGCTTCTATCGTTAAATTTTGGCTTAATAGGCAGGATTCAGTGAAAATATAGATAAAGTAGACCAGAGAGGCGAAACCCGAGACCTTTTTCTGACGGGTCTGGTGGCTTGGTTAATGTGGGGAGCACATGGGGGGATCAGCCATGTGTTGGGAGTGAGAGCTGCAGGATAAGCCGGGGGAGCTGCTGTTCTAGATTATCAATTGCACAGAGGCAGTGGGCTTTCCCAAAAACGAGGAATGGACCAACCACATGTGGGACAGATACTCGCCACTGAACCAAGAGAGCAGTGGGCGGTCACGGTGGCGCAGCGGTAGAGTTGCTGCCTTACAGCGAATGCAGCACTGGAGATCCAGGTTTGATCCCGACTACGGGTGCTGTCTGTACGGAGTTTGTACGTTCTCCCCATGACCTGCATGGGTTTTCTCCTAGATCTTCCCACACTCCAAAGACGTACAGGTTTGTAGGCTAATTGACTTGGCAAATGTAAAAATTATCCCTAGTGGGTGTAGGATGGTGTTAATGTGCGGGGTCGCTGGTCGGCGGTGAGCCGATGGGCCGAAGGGCCTTTTTCCACGCTGTATCTCCAAACTAAACTAAACTAAGCAGTGTCGCACAAACCAAAAGCTTGAAACTGAAAATGAAAGATTTAAAAAGGAGTTGGGAGCCCTGGAAAAACACAGCGTGACCTTGACAGCAAAGCCCATGCATGAGTGGACAGTCAAGGTGGAGTGGAAACAAATCAATACTGCCTGTAAATTAGCTGCTGTTCAACTGTGAAAGAAGTTAAATAAGGAGTGGCGGGTGGACCTAGTAATTGTACGCGCGCTATGTTAGCACAAGATGACCGGGAGCCCAGCCACTGGGATGAGGGATGTGGCACTCAGATGGGTCAGATCGACATGGACAGAGGGGGAAGAGGAGGAGATGAACGAACCCCTGGTCCAAACCAAAGTCAAAAAGTGACCAATTGACTCAGCTGGATGCTCTGACTGAAAGCACAGAGATTACAGAGCCAGAGAATCACAAGTATTAGGAACCACAGTGAAACGTCAGCTCGGTGGGCGGCCAGATGAACTGAGAGGAGAATGAAATAAGACGCATGTGGGCCTTAGGTACAGGTCCACTCATTAGTAGCGGGTAATGGGACAATGAATCTGGCACTGGATCCCCTGCATCCCCTGAGACTGCTACCCCAGGGGTGTGTCTGGGAATTAGAACCCCAGCCCTGGCACGCAACTCGAGTAGCCATTTCCAATTTACAGGACATGGCTTCTCAGTCAGGGATGTGTGGGCCGTAAGGTTGACCTGCAGCGTACGCACAGTGTGACAAGTCCACCCGCCTGTGCAGCATCTTGCTGGGGCTGGCAGTGGAGGGCGACCATGGGACTGGGTGTGAGTGTGAGTGTGAGTGCACAGCTGGAGGAAGAAGAGAGGGAGCAACTGCAACCCAAGCAACCAAGGTAGACCCAGGACAAAGCAGGGCTGGGGATGCAGGAAACATGGGGGTAAATCAAAGTACACGGAGGCTCACAAAGAAAGAGATGTTTATATCTTTGTTAAAAGCCGGAATGGAAAGAGATAAGACTGACGGACTTCTGACTGCCGTCCTATCTGCCCTTTGGAGGCGGTTTTGGGGGACAGGGCAGAGCAGTCCCAGTCAGGGAAACTAATGAAGGAGAGGGATGAGGCAGTGAAGCCCACAGCTCGACCTGATCTGGGAGAGCTCGGTCCATTGTGGTGTCTCAGCCGTTCCATTGACGAGGGCTGGGCCAGGGCTCCAGGGCTGCAGCAAGTGAAGGGCAACCCCACATCCTGGAGTACTTATCACCCAAGGCCACACATTCTGGTGGAGAGGGGGATATGTACGGAGGGAAAGGCCGCGCACACGAGACTCGTGGTATGTTGGCCAGTCCGCTCCTGTGGGCTTCACGTTCCACACCCAGCCATCCTGCTGCAGCCCCTGTGTGCTGTTACTCAGAAACATGGAGCCCCAAACGACAACATGCCTCTGGAATGTCCCAGGCCCCGCCACTCGCTCCACAGCGCCTGATGCCCACTTGAACAACAAGTCGCAGTCAGCACAGACCTGGCAGCCTGGCATTGAAAGGGCAAAGGCCTGGAGTTGAATTAGCAAAGAAGTGCGGGCGTATTGAGTACGTAATCCACGCTGTAGGGAGATGACTGGGCCCACAAACTACCTGGTCAGGAGATCCCGACCCACTGTTGTAGGCCGTTAGAGACTCACTATTTTATTGCTTTACATTGTTGTTTCAATAAATGTTTCATTTATTTATCTATCTCGTGTGGTTGAAGTGTTCCTCCTTCATCATTGACCAGCCGTGTATCAATTCACTCATACACCCCTGGAGGTCATGGTGGGGGGTTTAAGGGGATTAATGATGGACGTGCCTATTTGCGTTTTAGAAGTGCCAGTGGAGATGAGTGTGTTAGCATTGGTGAACACACTTCCAACCTGTAGCATTGAGACGATGAGCGCTGTGTGATCTGTGGCCTCTGTCCTTGGGCCGAGAGCCAACGTCAGTGGCATCACCTTCACTAAAATATCACTGATGTTTGCTGAAAGAAAGGAAAACTTCAACAAAATGGCAAGTGAAAGTGATGGATGAAAACACCACTTAGTTTCACAGAGAGCAGTACGTGTTTGCTTCTCTATTAAAATAGTTGAGCCCTGAACCAACGTGGGCATTTCCTGCCTGCATCTTCACTGATGAAACCGAAGCTTTTCAAATTGTTTGTGTGAAACCACCCATGTTGGAACATAACACATCCAGAGAGCTCAAACCATGTGAATTTTGAATGTGACTTCTGAATTGATCTCAGACACATCTTAGATCTTAGGTGTGTCACTGGTCACAAGATGAGAGTTCACAATGCACCATTATTAAACGTGTGCATCTTGTATTTTTGCATGACTGTAAGATCTTACACACAAGCCAATGTATTCAAGGTGTGTAAGCAGGTCACATTCCCGTTAAAATGCCCAAAATAACAACGAGCGGGAGAGGACAATGTTCCTTTTTGTGTTTCAGAATGGCATTTGTGTTCCTGTTTTTGTGTGTTGTGTTGTTTGGGAGGAAATCCTGTTCCATCGCTTTTTGTCAGGGTTACGAACTAATGTTTGATTTCACACCTTCTATGACCCAGGAATAGTCGCGCAGCTGCTCGACCTGTTCCAGTAAAGGGCCGAGAGGGAGACTTTCCTATTGTTTTGGCCCCTATCATTTGGCCAAGTCTTTGTTGGGGTCTTCCTGTGGCAAAGTGCTTGAGCTAACCTTTGAAAGAAGTGCAGATTATGAGGAGTGGTGCTTCTGCTGTTTCTGTAGCTGACGTTCTCCGCGGTGTTTGGAAGGTTTCAGGTTACAGGCAGGTTAGCAGGAGAGCATGACCTTTTGGTAAATCATTGTACCACAGGCCTCCCACAGCACACCGGTGCTATTTGCTTTCTCATCTATTTAATACAAATAATTCATGAGTCTGTTCACTTGGGTTACAATAAGCTACTTCTCTTTAGACTTTAGATACAGCGTGGAAACAGGCCCTTCGGCCCACCTGGTCTGTGCCGCCCAGCATCATCCCCTACGCTAACATTATCCTACACAATAGGGATAATTTACAATTTTTTTATCAACGGCAAATTAATCTGCAAACCTGCATGTCTTTGGAATGGGGGAGGAAATCGGAGCACCCGGGGAAAACCCACGTGGTCACAGGGAGAAGGTACAAAGTCTGTACAGACAGCACCTGTAGTCAGGATCGAACTCAGCTCCCATGGCTCTGCAGGCAGCAACTCTATCACTGTGCCACCATACTGCCCCAAAACATCACCTATCCATGTTCCCCAGGTGTGCTGCTGACCCACTCAGTTACCCCAGCACTCCGTTTCTATTTTCACATTAGTTCTATGTTACCCCACATTCTCATTCACTCCCTGGGTTGATAAATCAGAATTAGCTGGAATAATGGCTAGCTGACAACAGTGTACAGAAATTATATGGGATCCCTTGTTGTAATATGCACCACTTCTAAATAAATAAAGGGAGTTGTTCATTCATGCACTCCAACGCTCTCTATTGTCATCATATGTACACGATATAAATGACAGACCCTATCACTGGATAAAATACCGACAGAAATTAAAAGCTGCCAAAACTTGGCTTTTGGTCATGTTATTTATGCCTTCTAATTGTTCCGTTTTTTTCTCAGAAACTCTATTCTCTTAAAATACTTTCAGTTTTCCTAAGAACACCCTACTAACCACAAATAGCAACTTGTAAATTAAAATAAAACCTCATGCACTAAACAACATCTTCAATGCACAGATTAACCCAACAGATTAAAAGTACACATGAATCAGATGAATACCTACAATCTGGACACACCAACAGGAATCCAATTAAATAATTTGCTCAAAAATAACAGTCAGAGTTATTTCAGGCTTTAGCACAGTTATATGGTTCTGATGCATTTATTTCAATAAATCTAAATCTTTTGTGATTTTATTGATCTGGCGTTGCTATCTAATAACGCAAACGCACTCCTCTCATTGACCTTGACTAACTGCTAAAATCCAAATTTGTGATTTGTCAGAGGATGTTGCAACATGTAATGTTCTTAGACAGCCTCTTGGAATTGAGGACGTCTTGTTGCTGTTCCAGTCTTGTGGGTCGTATAGTAGCTGATGGAGCCAATGCGGAAATTACAAACTCTTCCACATCTGGTGTGGGAAGGAACTGCAGATGCTGATTTTGAACCAAAGATAGACACAAAATGCTGGAGTAACTCAGCGGGACAGGCAGGATCTCTGGAGAGGAATGGGTGACGTTTCGGGTCAAGACCCTTCTTCAGTCTCGATCTAAAACGTTACCCATTCCTTCTCTCCAGGGTGCTGCCTGTCCCGCTGAGTTACTCCACATCTGGGGCAGGTGATGCCTGACATGACACGCACATGTGAACTTTGTGAAGTGGTCTACTCATTCCACTGTTTATGCAGGCTTGCTTTATGTTCCCAATCCATGGAGTGAAATGTTGCTTCTTTACTTTGGGTGGTCGGGGGCCAAGGATTCTAAGAGTCAATGAGAATATTTACAATTTTTCCAAGGAAATTTTCACCACAGATTTGATGATTTTCCTATCTTCTAATGATCTTTTCCCACAACAGAATTTGTGTTGGGAATCTGTTGTAGGGCCTGCTCAATACATCTGATTGACCGAGTAGACCAAATGGGTATGAAGGAACTGCAGATGCTGGTTTAAACTGAAGATAAACACAAACAGCCAGAGTAACTCAGTGAGTCAGCAGCATCGATGGAGAAAATGAATAGGTGACATTTCGGGTTGAGACCCTTCTTCAGAAGAAAGACCTTGCACCGAAACGTTACCCATTCCTTGCCATGCCTGAGCCACTGAGTTACTCCAGCTTTGTGTCTATCTCTAAGTAGATCATGGGCCTGGGTCAGGACTCTAATGTTGGTTCACTTATCCTTCCAGTGAATGTGGTAGGCTTTGCAGATGCGTTATTGGTGGTATCTTTCCAGTGCTTTGAGGTGTCTGACGTTGGTAGTCCAAGTCGTAGGAACATCACGGAGACCTGGAGCCATTACCACCCAGTACATCATGACTTTCATTCTTGGTCTGGGAACCTGATCTCCAAACACTCTTTGACTCGATCAGCCAAAAGTGCATTAAAGGTAGTAGTGGACTTCATCACTGAAGGCTGCCTTGGCTGGGTCTGAGTGGGAAATTAGCTCGGAACCATGCAAATGTAAAACTCGGGAAACTACTCTCCATGGATATTTGCCCAATTTTGGGAAAATAATTTTGTGAACATTCTCGGCTGCTGCCACGTCTCACATTTTGCTGCTCACTGCTGCTTTAGGTATATCACCCAAACATTTAACTCGAAGGGGACTTCACTTAATTTGCCCTCAGGCAAAGAGGAAAGTGGTCACCAATGTTTACCTGCATTCAGAGACAGAACTGGTCATTGCTACTTCTTGCTGCGAGTGTCTGGTTTTAGCCCTGGAGGCTCTCTGCAGTCGCCTCACACAAAGAACATGCTTTGTGCAGGAGCTGTTTTCCATCAGCCTGCCCAGGTTGTTCTGATCTCTGAGCCCTCTCCCTGGCCCCTTCTCCTCATCGCAGCACCCATTACCTCAGCAGTATGGCTTTCATCCCAATGGCATGGGTGCTGCAACCTCACCCATCGGGCCAGAACAGGTCCAATCTCAGTGCAGACTGGTATTGAGCACGGCTACTTCCTCGTTGTAATACTTTAGTGCACCTCTAACAAGCTTCCCACTGGAGACGAGCTAAACCACAGGACTGATGTACCACTTCCTTGAAAGTGAAAGAGCACTGATGGTGATATATCCATTTTGAATTGGTTTTAAAGATCACAGCAGCTGTGTTACATGCTGACAGCTGCAGCAGCTTATGAAACAGTAATAGGGAACAATGAAGCCAACAATGGTGGTGTCAGCACAGTGTTACAAAGGGAAACCTAGCAATAAGGCCCAGCGGACCGACCTCTCCACTGAAATTCTGGTGCTTTATGTAACTTTGATAGAGTGAATGGAAAGTTAGTATATTGAGAGAGGGTACACAATGCTTCTGGAGAAAGGAAAGAGTACGTCCTTGTAGATGGAATTCAGAAAGACAGCATGTAGACACATTGAAATTGCAGATGCTGGAATCTAGAGCAAACACAAAGTGCTGGAGTAACTCTGCAGATCAGGCAGCATCTGTGGAGGGAATGGATAGGTGAAATTTTAGGTCAAGAGCCTTCTTCATAATCAATAAGTGATGTTTTTTGTTTGAATCCCTTCCTCAGTCCCTTCTACTCACTCTACCAAAGCAGAGAGCCACAGAGTTTTGAAATTGTACTTCAAATGTTAAACTGCTACCCTCCTGCTAACCTATCCCCGAACTCTACCTCCGCTACATTGACGACTGCATCGGTGCTACCTCCTGCACCCATGCAGAACTCACTGACTTCATCAACTGCACGACTAACTTCCATCCTGCACTCAAATTCACTTGGACCATCTCCGACATCTCCCTACTGTTTCTAGATCTCACCGTCTCCATCACAGGAGACAGACTTGTGACTGACATCTACTACAAACCTACTGACCCCCATAGCTATCCAGACCACACTTCTTCCCACCCTTCGTCCTGTAAAGACTCTATCCCCTACTCCCAATTCCTCCGTCTATGCCACATCTGTGCCCAGGATGAGGTTTTCCATACCAGGCCATCGGAGATGCCCTCATTCTTTTTGGAAACGGGGGTTCCCCTCTTCCATTATAGGCTCTCGCTAGGGTCTCCCCGATATCCCGCAGCTCCGCTCTTGCGCCCCCTCCCCGCATTCATAACAAGGACAGAGTCCCCCTTGTCCTCACCTTCCACCCCATCAGCCATCACATACAGCATATAATCCTCCAACATTTTTGCCACCTCCAACGGGATCCCACTACTGGCCACATCTTCCCATCTCCACCCATTTCTGCTTTCCGCAGAGACCGTTCCCTCCGCAACTCCCTGGTCAACTCACCCCTTCCCACCCAAACCACCCCCTCCCCAGGTACTTCCCCCTGCAACCGCAGGAGATGTAACACCTGTCTCTTTACCTTCCCCCCTCGACTCCATCCAAGGACCCAAACAGTCTTTCTAGGTGAGCCAGAGGTTCACCTGCACCTTCTCCAACCTCATCTGCTATATCCACTGTTCCAGGTGTCAACTTCTCTACATCGGCGAGACCAAGCGCAGGCTCGGCGATCGTTTCGTTGAATACCTCTGCTCAGTCCGCCTTAACCAACCTGATCTCCCGGTGGCTCAGCACTTCAACTCCCCCTCCCATTCCCAATCTGTCCTGGTCCTCCTCCATTGTCAGAGTGAGACCCAGCGCAAATTGGAGGAACAGCACCTCATATTTCGCTTGGCTAGTTTACACCCCAGCGGTATGAACATTGACTTCTCTAACTTCAGATAGCCCTTGCTTTTCCTTTCTCTCCATCATCCCCCCTTCCCAGTTCTCCCACCAGTCTGACATCAGTCTGAAGAAGGGTTTCGACCCGAAACGTCACCCATTCCTTCTCTCCCAAGATGCTGCCTGTCCCGCTGAGTTACTCCAGCATTTTGTGTCTACCTTCGATTTAAACCAGCATCTGCAGTTCTTTCCTACACACGCTGATCTAATTATATCCCTTTGCAGATTATTTGCATCCTCCTTGCAACTTACTCTCACACCCATCTTTCTCGCATCTGATGAAGGGTCCTGACCCCAAATGTCACCTGTCCATTCGCTCCACAAATACTGCCTGACCCGCTGACTTACTCCAGCACCTTGTGATTTGCTCAAATCAGCATGCAAGTAATTGGGAAGGTATTTGTTATGAAGAGTGTGGAGTGTAAAAGGGAAATCTTGCTACAACTGTACAGATTGTTAATGAGGCCACACCTGGATGTACTGAGTACAGTTTTGGAGATGAGGAAGAATCATCTCTTGGAGCACAGGTCAGGCAGCATCTCAGGAGAGAAGGAATGGGTGAAGTTTCGTCACCCATTCCTTCTCTCCTGAGATGCTGCCTGACCTGCTGAGTTACTCCAGCATTTTGTGAAATAAATACCTTCGATTTGTACCAGCATTTGCAGTTATTTTCTTACATCTCTTGGAGCACAGTGAATCTGGAATTCTGAATTTCAGAGAACAATGGAGGCTGAATCATTGAATCTATTCAACGCAAAGAGATATGGATTTTTCATTTGCTGGGGTGTTCAGAATTGTGGGAGAACAAACAGGAAAGTGGAGCTGAGGCCAAGATCAGAACAACCTTCAGTTATTGAAGGGCAGAGCAAGCTCAAGGGGCCATGAAGCTTCCTCCTGCTTGATTTTCTTTATATCCCTGGGTTGTTATTAGTTGTCCGTGACTCACGTTGACCTGCTTGGCCTCCACCCTCACCCCACCCCAGCCGCCTTCTGAGCCCTGATTGTTTTCAGCTGACATTTTCCTCATTAACTCAGCGCCACATTGTCAGGCTGGCTCTGTAATTACTCCGCTAGAGGTGGATTTATGCACATGTCAGGTCGCACTGTCTGCCAGGTTTGAAATTCACATGCTCACAGGTGGTTTCCGGATGGTCCTTGTTGCCGGAATGATTTTTCTGTTTCTTTTCCTTACTGAGTCTATAAATCGTCGGTTGGCTGGCTAAATGGCAGCCGCAATCAGCTGGAGACTCATTAAAGAGAAATTAGTCCTCGATGCTTGGTAGCTGCAGCATGCAAACGGTTGGCGATCAAGCCCTACGCTCTTCCTAAACTACACCTCCCCCATCTTCTCATCAGTAGGCCCTGGGAACCTTGCCTTGTTGGAGCCTTTGGGTTGTAAACCTTGCCTTACAAAGGGAAGGATTCATTTTGGAGACTGATTTGTGTCGTAAATCAGACACATCAACTGTTTAGCATAACATCCCGTGCCTCAGTAATGAAAACAATCAGGAATGATTAGAAAACTGCTGCAGTTTGACAGAGAAAAGGATGTAAGAATGTAATTCACGGCTCAAACGATGGAAAATGAAACGCGCATACCCAAAGGGTATAGCAATGCTATGGTTAAGTTACCAGACTCCTATCCAGAGGTCTGAACTATTGATCTAGAGACCCGAGCTTGAATCCCACAACAGCAATTTAAATTCCAGTACTAAATAAATCTGCAATAAAAAGATAGTTATCACAAATGGAGACCATGAAAATACCAGATTGTTGTAAAAGCCCATCTGGTTCACTAACAGTTTTGGGGAAGAATTCCCAAATCAACTTCAGTTTCCTGAAACAACATTTCCTACTGCACCTTATCCCAGTGACCTTTCCTCATGCATTTTGTGTTCATTCTTCCAATGTAGGCATTGCTTGTAGGAATCATTTATTGGTCACCACTATTGCCCTTGAGAGGATAATAGTGTGGTGCCTTCATAGACCACCGCCATGTATGTGGTGAAGCCACTCATTTATGTTAACACAGTATTAAGTAAAGAATTTCATCATTTTCACACTGTCTGAAGAAGGATCGCCAGTACATTTTCAAGTCAAGACAATAGATGATGAGAAGGTAACTCATAGACCTTGATATTCCAATTCACTTACTACCTGAGAGGTTCCTGATGCAAGAGGTACTATTGAATAAGCAGGGTGTATTTTGGAGCTGGCGTGCACAGCATACAATGTACTTATTCACAAAATGCTGGAGTAACTCAGCAGGTCAGGCAGCATCTCAGGAGAGAAGGAATGGGCGACGTTTCGGGTCGAGACCCTTCTTCAGACTGAGGCATCTGCAGTTATTTTCTTACGCATCCAATGTACTGAAGTTGGAGTTAGAAAATGGATGGGTAGAGAAGGTCATGGACGTGTTGGGAAAACAAAGATGGTTGGTTGTACAGTTTTATCAGCTCAAATGTTGTTCAGGTCTTGCTGCACCAGGCACAGACTGTTTCATGATTCGGAGGAGTTAAAAATGTAACTGAACTATATGTGATCATTTACAAACATCCCTACCTCTGACTTTATAAGAATTAAAGTGTAAAAGAAATAGAAGAAGGTGTAGCCATCCGCCTACTCCGCTGTTAATGAAGACCGTGGCTAACCTGATTTAGACCTCAACTCCACTTCCCTGCATTTTCCCCATAACCCTAAGGTACAAGAAACCGAACACTATCAGCCTTGAATAGATTTAATGATGCAGCCTCCTGTGATAGAGAACCCCAATAATGCATGGTTCTCTGAGAGAAGCCGTCTTAAGATATCCATAACTATCTCCATCTTAAATGGCAACCTCTTATTCTGAAATAATTTCCCTTACAAGGGAAAACATCCTCACAGAAACGACCCTGTCAAGCCATTTTACAATCTTATGCCTTTCACTATCTTCCCAATTAATATAGGCCTATCCAGTTTAGTAGACAATAGGTGCAGGAGGAGGCCATACGTTCTCGTGGGTCAAGATCTTCATCCCAGTGAACTTTCTCTGAACTACTCACAAAACAAATATATCTGCAGAAGGGTCTCGTCCCGAAACGTCACCCATTACTTCACTCCTGAGATGCTGCCTGACCCGCTGAGTTACTGCAGCATTTTGTGTCTACCTTCAATTTGAACCAGCATCTGTAGTTATTTTCCTATATATCTGGCCTTGCATCAGGAGACCATTGTAACAGGATTTCTCAACATTTAAACCCAATTCTCCATGCACTAATAACCAGCACTCTTTGCCTTCCTAATTACTTGCTGTTGGTGTTGAATGTGTTTAGACCCCTCCCTCTCTGCGGCCAGTATACAGCTGTGTACTCTTGTCACTCTCAATAGTATGCTTTTCTCTCCATCTTACCCTTGTAAATAACCTCACCTTCCCCCATCTTATACTGCATCTACCAAATATGTACCCACTTCCTCAGAACCCATCCATTGTAAAATCTTTGGCTTCTTCACACTTTTCTTTACCATGCATCTTTGTATCATCAAAGTTCATTATCATACACTCGGTCCCATCATCTGAGTGAGTCAGTTAGGTTTTAAACAGTAAGGCCCCATTGGTGACTGCCCTGAAATCCCAAGTTACAAGTTTCCATCCACAAAAAGGAGCAAACCCTTTGTGTTTCATTTAGTAGCAATCTTCTAACTAAGGCAATATATTACACTAAAGCATTAGCATTGTGCACCTTATCCAGTATCACAACATCATAAGTGATAGGAGTAGAATTAGGCCATCGGCTCATCGACTACTCCGCCATTCAACCATGGCTGATCTATCTCTCCCTCCTAACCCCATTCTCCTGCCTTCTCCCCATTACCTCTGACACCTGTACTAATCAAGAATCTATCTATCTATCTCTGCCTTAAATATATCCACTGACTTTGCCTCCACAGCCTTCTATCATATCATATCATATCATATCATATATATACAGCGCGGAAACAGGCCTTTTCAGCCCACCAAGTCCGCGCCGCACAGCGATCCCCGCACATTAACACTATCCTACACACACTAGGGACAATTTTTTACATTTACCCAGTCAAATTAACCTACATACCCGTACGTCTTTGGAGTGTGGGAGGAAACTGAAGATCTCGGAGAAAACCCACGCAGGTCACGGGGAGAACGTACAAACTCCTTACAGTGCAGCACCAGTAGTCAGGATCGAACTTGAGTCTCCGGCGCTGCATTCGCTATAAAGCAGCAACTCTACCGCTGCGCTACCGTGCCGCCTGTGGCAAAGAATTCCACAGATTCACCACTGACTAAAGTATCTTTTATTGGCAACATCTCCTGAGATGCTGAGTTACTCCAGCATTTTGTGTCTACCTTCAAATATCCTATAGATGTCACAAGCATTTGAAATATATTGTTGAATCCGTTTTTGCAGGAATTGTTGTGCATCAAAACAAATGTTGAGAATAAATAATGTTATCCAGAGGATTTGATTGTTTGGCAAATGAGACACTCTTGATTCTGGAAGACTGTGGTGCCATAAATGCAGATCAAATCTTGTAACTTATTGAAGCACAACCCCTCTGCTCAATGGCTGAACTCTTGATTCATTGCAAATGCCACAAACCACGCTATGTTGCAGGATCAACGTGTCAAAATCTTAGGTTATAATCTTCTTTAGAATAGCCTTGAATGATGGCCAGGGAAGATGTGACCTCATGTAGCACGAGACTTTTGGATAGACAAATAGATATGCAGAAATTGGAGGGGTATGGATTATGTTCAGCCAGATGAAAGTTGGTCTTGGCATCATGTTCGGCACATTCATTATGGGCCAAAGGGCCTGTTCTATGTTCTGAATGGAAAAGGAGAAAATGAGTCCTGTCTATGGTCACATCTGTACCAAATAGATTGGCAGTGTCATTGCATCCCCTGGAATGCCAGAGATGCACATTGGGTGGTCGATGTTACTAGCTTACAACATTTGTAGGCTGCACGTATTCCCTTAACAAACATATTCCATTTTGCGACTTTTCAGTTTGGTTTATTAGCAACGTTGAAGTTTATGGATAAATTACCAAGGCTTGGAGTGGAATTGTTAGAGAAAGTTCATACAGGGTAAAACAAGGATTATTTGCGTAAAATCCGCAGATATAGGTTTTCAACATGCTGCACAATATAGGCAGACAGAGGAGTGTTTTGGAAGTGTATATTCATTTGAGGAAAACCAAAAGAAATATCTGCCGTTGTGCTCCAGACTGGAATTGACTTTGTCAGTTACAATTATCTGTAGGACCGGATTACAATCTTTAACTTGCTCCTTTGTATGTAGAATTTTACCTCCAGAACTGAAAAAAAAATATTTACACAATGAACTGCAGTCCATCTAGTATATACAGTCTGCATTTCCCCGCAATCAAACTTAATCAACGCTTGGTAAACTGACTGCGGTAATTTCACTGTCATTAGTTGTTCAGTCTGGCATGCATCACAACTCAACAACATTCAACATGCTAGCTGTCAGCACAGTGACAGGGGCAGTTGGCCAACAAAGGGCCAAAATAGGAACTCCACTAGTGGCAGAAAGAAAACTATTTAAAATTGGGAATTGATAAAAGAATGGAAGGTAATGAAATACGTTTCAGTGTGTTTTTATGTTCATATTAAATAAAGAATTAAACTTTCGCCAAGCTTTCTGGTTGCTTAATGTTAATCACGGCGAATCTGTTGCACACAGTTGGGATCCATCCAGTCCCAAAGATCATGAAAATATGATTCTTGCCCTTCCCTGTGCTGCCAATGTAAGCCTCGCAGTTGATGAGCACACAGAATTTTAGAGCACAGCTGAAGTGTTCCCAACCCAAATCCCAGCCTTGCCATTTCCTGTCTAACTCAATTCTACGTCCATGTGTACAGCCTGACCCAAATCTGACGCCATTCCCATTCGTCACCCGAGCGACACAAAACCTTCAATTACATTGTTTTGGTCTAGAAATCCACAAGTCTGGACGAACATTTTAGAGACATGGGTTCAAGTCTTAGCATGGAAACAGAAACGTAAATTCAGTTAATCACATCATCTGGAATGTAATGCAAAAATATAGGACCTCAAATAAAATTAACCATGAAACTGGCATTTTCACAAGAACTTATCTGGTTTACCGAAGTCCATCGAGGAATAAAATTAACTGTTCTGGTCGGTATGTTATTGCACTCCCTCAACAACATCATTGACTCCTAACTTCCCGTGAAACTACTGGCAAAGCTATTCTGTTGATTCAAAATTGCTATGTTGTAACAAAACAAAAAGAAAACTGAATGGGCAGCCCAGCATCAACTTGGCCGCCAGAATTAAATGCAGCAAAAGTCACTCCAAAGTCAACTTTGCCAAATGCCTTCTCACAAACAGAGGGGGCTGAGTCTATTCCGGGAATGTTGCACCACAAACTACTCAAACAACAACCTGACTTAATCATGGTCACAGAATATACGACACAGCCTCCATTACAGTGCTTGGATCTGTCTGGTCCCACCAGCAGGATCGATCTAATAGAGACAGTGCCACACTGGCAGAGAGCTTTAAGCCCCAGTTCAATGTTGAGGACCCTATGAAGTGTCTACAGGTCAAACACCAGGATGGAAACTCTATGCTGTTTATATTCATAAGACATAGGAGCAGAATTAGGCCATTTGGCCCATCGAATCTGCTCCACCATTCGAACGGCTGATTTATTTTTCCATTTTTCCTTCTCAACCCCATTCTCCTGCCTTCTCCCCGTAACCTTTGACACCCTTACTAATCTAAGACCTATCAACCTCTGCTTTAAAAGCATCAAATGACTTGGCCTTCACTGCCATCTGTGACAATGAACACACCACTCTGGCTAAAAGGAAAGCTCCTTATCTCCATTCTAAATCTACATCCTTTTTATTCTGAGCCTGCGTCCTCTGGTCCTCGACTCTTCCATTACTTGAAACATCCTCTCCACATTCACTCTATCTAGGCCTTTCATTATTTGGTAGGTTTCCATGAGATTCCCCCTCATTCTGCTAAACTCCTGGCAGTACAGTATCAAACGCTCCTCAGATGTTAACCCAATCTGTTTACCTCAGAATGCCCTGCCTCCATGAAGAGTAACACTTGGAAGAGACACAGACAAGCAGGGGCACAGAATGGAACCTGAGAGGGGGACACAAGAAGCAGTAGTCCAGTCAACATCACAGGAACCTCGATGCGTATTGTTATTAAAGGTTTAATAGACACACCAGTCACTGATTTGAGGAGAGTGGGTCTGCACAGGTGGGCAGTGAGGACTGTGCATCCACATGGACCAGCAATATTGGAGGAACGGCAGTCCTCACTCTCGACATCCAGCAGGTCTATAACCCTACCACCACTATCAAAACAAGGGTCCAGCCCTGAGGTAATGTTGGGACAAAAGGTTGTGCAGGGACCAGTCTGCTTAACTGTTACTTGATAGATCACTAGAAACATTCACTATGGATATCATGGGTACTATCTACAAAATGGACGACATTGGCCCCCCAAGTTACTGTTACGGTCCATCACAAACCCACGAGCAAGAAGATCAGGATCAACAGGTGACTGGGAACACCACCGCCTGCCTCTTCCCCTACAAACCGAACACTATCCTGACTTGGAAATATATTGTTGTTTCTTCATCATTGCTGAGATTAAATCCTGGAACTTTCCTTTCAAGAGAACAGAGGGAGTATCTACACCAGAGGGGTCGCAAGAATTAAAGAAGGCTATGACCATCTTCTCAAGGGCATTTGGAGATGGACCATAAATACTAGCCTTACTAATGCACCCTCATCCAATAAATGTATAAAAGCAGAAAAAATGTAAAAGAAGGTTGAAGCTAGTAATCATATCATCACATACAGATGAGCAAAACCACAAGTATACCCTGCTCAGTAAGATCAAGCTTTGTAATCAATCCCATATGGCCATTATCCTGCACAGACTTCTGAGGCATCAACTAAATCAACTGACAGATTAGGTAACAATTGCTAACCCTTCATTAAGGATATAGTTGCATGTACTGGAGCACCTGTATTCACTTTCTTCACCAGAATAAGTCCATAATTAAATAAATGCAAACATGGATTTACCATGTATTTAAGAAAAGTGATTTTTAAAGCTGCAATCACATTTTGAGGTTTTATCTTGTGGTTTGTGATGTTATCTGGGTTCTTAACTAGACTCTTTCCAATTCTCTTTGTAGAATTTGTTCAGTGACTTTGCGTTTCCAGTTGGGAAATATTTGTTACAAGCACACTGGTACATGCCCTTGGAGAATGTAGTAGAAATGCAAAGAGGTGTTAATTAGCCTTGACAAATCAACCGATTGTACAGATGGGAACAAAAACTGTCAACATTGTAAGTGCCAAAACCTTTAAAGGGGAGGGAGGGGAGACAATAGCTTTGACAATCTAGAACTTTAGGGCAACACAGAAGAAGAATTTTTAATTATAATGTCCAATCCCACTTTTTGTTTGAACTCAGATATGTCCATTAGGTGAACTTAACCAAATTTGGGTGTTATTGTTTCCAAGTGAAGTGTCAATGTTCTCAGTGGGAAATTCAAAATGCATGTTTGGCACAGACATTGTGGACCAAAGGGCCTGATCTTGTGCTGTACTGCGCTATGTTCTATCTTCTAAAATCGATTTATTTCATAATGCAATGTCCCAATAAAGTTTAGAACATTAAATCAGTATCTGGGAAGTATGGTGTTTGGGGTTGGTTCAGGGTGGAGACTGAGGAAAGAGGGATTGCCAACCAGTGCATAGATCAAAGATCAAACATCATCCTGGCAATTGCAAATCAATATTTCAATCTTGCTCTAATTATAAAGTTTGGACTAGCTCCATGCTGTGGTTTTCAATTCAAAATGTACCTTTACTTCCCAATGTTATAATCATAATAGATTATAAACATGTGGTCAAACTTGTATTTTCAGTTTAATAGTTGCCGAGCCAGAGGATGGAGAATTTGCCCCATTATATGAATATCTGGTCATTTATACTGTATCTCTGATGAAGAAACACCTACCTTCCTTACATCAAGACAGGAAACGCATTTAGCGTTCTGTTCTTTGGGCTGGGAATTTGATTGTGAATGATTTTTTATTCAATGTGCAAAATTGTCCACTGGTTGCGAATGTGATCAGAATATTTTATGTTTCATGGAATCTTTTTTTAGACAATTCTGAAAGCGTTCACATCGAGATTAGGTGACATCAATCCCACTTTGATGTTCCATTGGAGTCATCCCTATGAAATTACCACTTAATGAGGGATATGCACAGGGAATAAAGAAAGCTGGCAATTTTAAGGAACAGGATGTGCCCTGCATCATTACTTTCATCCATACAAGGGAATCAATTCCTTACAACAGGCATATGCCATATCAGTTCTGCCAACATTTGCAAATACGTAATCAACTGTTTGTGAACTAAAATATGAGTGCATTTACAGCTCACAACAAGCTTGGAGGAGAGAACTTTAAGACAGGACCAAATGGCCAGAGGAGACGGAAGGAGAGGAGAACATGCCCTGGTCCTTGCCAGGAGAGACTATCCCCCACTATCCTATCTCTAACACCCCAAAGAACTATGCATCCACAAGCTAGCATTGTCTCTGTGTATCATTGTAACATTGTGCTATGTATCAGTTCCAGGACAACAGCTGTGCCAAATCTCCGCTGCCTATGGTGGTGAAGATCTCTGTTTTACTTGAACTGATTCCAGAAACCGATTAATATGTGCTGATTAATATATCCCATAATGGAAAGATACAACTGCATTAGGGATGTTATTAATGCTCTTTGCTCAAGTAGACAGGAATTTGCCTCTTTCTTCTTGTTCCTGCAACAAGATTGTAAGAAGAAAAGCGAACGAATAAATAACTAGAGCGCAGAACATTAACGCTGAAAACCTAAAACCCAGAGGATCCAACAGAAAGTCTACAAAAAGCCAATCTGAGTGAAGACCAATGTCAAACAAAGATGCATCATTGCCTGACACTTTTCTCAATCTTTCTCACTCCAAAGTTGCTTTTCACCTCCAACAAATGTCCCCTGCAAGCGGAGCCGATCTTTAAAAATTACTGGGGAATGTTCAACGTTGACTGACAATATCACAAAGCCAACATTTCCCAATTCTCGGCGGTAAATCATAAAAGGTGCTTGGAGGCTGAGCTCATGACTGCAGCATTCCTGCAGCATTGAAAAGGTTGGCCTTGCATTCAACATCCACAAGTCAAAGGTCCTCGACAAACCTGCACCAGTATCCTCTGACAATAAAGAATCACACAAATATCCTGAACTTCAGGAGCCATCTGGAATTTTTTGAGGATGTGACAAGTGAAATGGATGAAGGGGAGCCAGTGGATGTAGTGTATCTAGACTTTCAGAATGCCTTTGATAAGGTCCCACATGGGAGATTGGTGAGCAAAATTAGAGCAAATGGTATTGGGGGTAGGGTGTTGACATGGATAGAAAATTGGTTGGCAGACAGGAAGCAAAGAGTAGGAATAAACGGGTCCTTTTCAGAATGGCAGGCAGTGGCGAGTGGAGTGCCGCAAGGCTCGGTGTTGGGGCCGCAACTGTTTACCATATATATTAATGATTTGGAAGAGGGAATTAGAAGCAACACTAGCAAGTTTGCGGATGACACAAAGCTGGGTGTCAGTGTGAACTGTGAAGAGGATGTTAGGAGTTTGCAGGGTGACCTGGACAGGTTGAGTGAGTGGGCAGATGCGTGGCAGATGCAGTATAATATAGATAAATGTGAAGTTATCCACTTTGGCAGCAAAAACAAGGGGGCAGATTATTATCTCAATGGTGTTAGGTTAGGTAAAGGGGGAGGTGCAGTGAGACCTGGCACTGGGCCTGTACTCGTGGAGTTTAGAAGAATGAGGGGGGACCTCATTGAAATGTATCGATTAGTGAAAGGTTTGGATAGAGTGGAGAGGATGTTTCCACTGGTGGGAGAGTCTAGAACTAGAGGTCATAGCCTTGGAATTAAAGGACGTCTCTTTAGAAAGGAGATGAAGAGGAATTTCTTTAGTCATAGGGTGGTGGATCAGTGGAATTCTGTGCCACAAAGGCTGTGGAGGCCAAGTCAATGGATGTTTTTAAGGCAGAGACAGATTCTTGATTAGTGCAGGTGTCAGGGGTTATGGGAAGAAGGCAGGAGAATGGGGTTAGGAGGGAGAGATAGATCAGCCACGATTGAATGGTCTTGACGGGTCGAATGGCCTAATTCTGCTCCTATCACGTATGATCTTATAACCTTATGAGATAACATCCTGGTGAATCTATTTTGCCATAGATTGCTATATTGAGTCATAGAGTCATTGAGTCACAGAGTGATACAGTGTGGATCACCCTCTCCAAATCCTTCACGTCCTTCCTGGAATGTGGTAAACAGAATTACACAATACTGCAAATGTGGCTCTACCAAAGTTTATACATTCACAGCATGACCTCCCAACTTTTATATTCAATGCTCCCACTAATAAAGGCATCTATACCATTTGCCTTCTTTACCACTCCATCAACTAGCATTGCCACCTCCAGGGAATTATGTACTTGCACCCCATAGGGAGCATCCCTTGTGAAATTCACCATTACTTTCCAAATGCTAACACTGTCTTTGGTCAACTGAGAAGATCATGAATTCAGACCTGGCAGAAAGCAGGTGATCAACAGGAACCCTATGCTAACTGTGTGCTTCTGAGACCTAGATCCCAGGACCAGGAAAGACATCAGCAATGGACCCCAACCCCTCGAGGGTGGGAAGACACACCAGCAATGGAGACCTAGACGCCCGGCATGGAGGAAACACCAGCAATACTGAGCTGCCTTATCTGATTTCTTAAGTTCGGCTCCACCACCTGTTTTGCTGTTTACTCACCTGGGTGAAACGTATGGGATGGTGCTCTGCTGCGTCCTTTGCCATGCATATCACTGGTGAAATCAGTGTTGTAGTTCACTGTTGAGTTCGGGTATTGTATGAACACTTTTAGAGAAGATCATCAATTTCATTGTGGTCATTGTGGAAAATATTATCATGAATAAAGATTGACATTGTTCAATCAATTTGAGCTCAATATAGTATGGTCAAAATTGGAGAGATATTGAGAGAGTATTACTCAGCTCTATTTTATAGTGGAGAATTAGAGGAGAATTGCCAGTGTGTCAAGGTTGGGAGGTTGCCATTGTAAGGTCACTTTTGAGATCAGTGTTTGTATTGCAATGTGTTTTGTATGGTCAATTTAGGTCACGGTTGAATTGATCATCATTGTCTGCTGACAATGCATGGGAAGGGATTGTCATTATACACTCATAATGAACACAAGGGGAGCATAGTGGCATAACGATAGATCTACTGCCTTACAGTGGCAGGGACCTGGGTTTGATTCTGACCACAGGTGCTGTCTGCACGCAGTTAGTACATTCTCGCTGTGACCACGTGGGGTTTCTCCGGGTGCTTCGATTTCCACCCATAATTCAAAGATGTACAAGTTTGTAGGTTAATCGGCTTTGGTAAAAAAAAAAAATAATAGTCCCGAGTGCGTGGGATAGTGTTAGTGTATTGCCATAGTGGTGCCATACGATGGCAGCCTCGCCAACAGGCAGTCTCGTCCTTTTCTTCTTTTGTTGTTTTTAGTCTGTTGTTAAATGTATGTTTTAGTGTACCTTTATTTTTGTATTATGTGGGGGGGTGGGGGAAACTTTTAAAAATCTCTTTCCTCGACGGTGATGCGACTTTTGCCATATTGTATTTCCGTCCGCGCTGCGACCTAACATTGTGGAGCTGGCAGTCCCTTTGCTGGGGATCAACTTCGGGAGCTCGTACAGTGGGAGCTTGTGATTCCTTGTCAGGGATTGAGGGGAGCTCCAACCGTGGGAGGCTGTGGAGTTAACATCGTGGAGCTCGCAGTCCCTGGTTAGGGATCGACTTCAGGAGCTCCACCCACGGGAGCTTCAACTGTCCCCATTGCGGGAGCTTCGACCACCCCGATCGCGGGAGCTTCGATTGCCCCGATGCGGGGATCGATCGCTGGCTGCAGGAGCTGCGATCGCCCCGATTGTCCCGACCGCGGGAATAAAGGAGGGAAGAAGATAATACATTATTGCCTTCCATCACAGTACGCTGTGGTGGATGTTTATTTTAATTTTTATGTAGCTGCCTGGCTTGTTGCCTTTTTGGTATGTATGTCAAATCAAATTCCTTGCATGTTTTTACATACTTTGCTAATAAATTAATCACAAACAATACAATACAATATATGGTGATCGCTGGTCGGCGTGGATTTGGTGGGCTGTATATATAGCCTGTTTGGTGGATTTGGTGGGCTGTATATATAGCCTGTTTGGTGGATTTGGTCGGCGTGGATTTGGTGGGCTGTATATATAGCCTGTTTCCACATTGTATCCCTAAACGTCTAAAAGTCTGAAAAGTCGAAATCATCATTCATTGAGAAGGGCAACATTGTATGGTCAGTATCTGGGTAAATTTGTCAAAGGTAAATTTCACTGTGGACTAATGTACTTTCCTGTTTCCTGGACAGAATCCTCCAACTACATATGAATGAGGATTGAAACCTCTTAGGTCTTAGTTCAACGTGCATAAGTAGACACAGAGCCATTGAGCTATTTGAAAGTATACTTTGTTAATTGGCTCCATTATCGGGTGATATTGTCATAGTACTCTTCTGTCCATTGATCCTCAAATCTGTACCCCTTAATTTTGTCAAGAAATTAGGGGCAATGCCATTGCAGATTGAAAGCTCAGTACATTTCACGTAGATTACAAGCATGCAAATTTTAACCACAATTATACACAGCTGAGAATCTGAGTTCACTTCTCAATGGAAGGCATCAGACAAAGGCCATGTGATTCACAGATAGTTAAAAGTCCTGAGTTGCACCTTGATGCAGTCTCAGAGCTGGTATCACACCAACATTCTCAATCAGTTGAGGGGGGAGTAAGGTTCTGGGTAACGCGGCAGTGTGAAGTGGAACACACTATCTTCAGCAGCACGACATGAACATATACCCGGTAAGGATTTCATATCTGGTTATTATCAGCTCTTCCTCTGGCTTTTTCCTATTTCTTCAGAATGATTTGAATTAACTCAACTGTTTATTGATATCCAATTCTGTATCTACCCCACCCTCCAGAAGATACAAAAATAATGATTTTTGAATTATTGAAACAAACAGATTAATTTTAAAGTTGTGTAGGAAGGTACTGCAGACGTTGGTTTCCACTGACGATAGGCACAAAAAGCTGGAGTAACTCAGCCGGTCAGGGGAGTAACTCAGCCGGTCAGGGGAGTAACTCAGCCGGTCAGGGGAGTAACTCAGCGGGTCAGGGGAGTAACTCAGCCGGTCAGGGGAGTAACTCAGCGGGTCAGGGGAGTAACTCAGCCGGTCAGGGGAGTAACTCAGCCGGTCAGGGGAGTAACTCAGCCGGTCAGGGGAGTAACTCAGCCGGTCAGGGGAGTAACTCAGCCGGTCAGGGGAGTAACTCAGCCGGTCAGGCAGCATCTCTGGAAAACAGGAATAGGTGACGTTTCGGGTCGAGATCCTTGGGTAAATGGGTCCCTTTCAGAATGGCAGGCAGTGACTAATGGGGTACCGCAAGGCTCGGTGTGGGACTGCAGCTATTTACAATATATATTAATGACTTGGATGAAGGGATTAAAAGTAACATTAGCAAATTTGCAGATGACACAAAGCAGGGTGGCAGTGTGAACTGTGAGGGAGATGCTATGAGGTTGCAGGGTGACTTGGACAGGTTGTGTGAGTGGGCGGATGCATGGCAGATGCAGTTTAATGTGGAAAAGTGTGAGGATAGGAATAGGTGGTAAGAATAGGAAAACAGATTATTATCTGAATGGTGCCAAGTTAGGAAAAGGGGACGTACAACGAGATCTGGGTGTCCTAGTGCATCAGTCACTGAAAGGAAGCATGCAGGTACAGCAGGCAGTGAAGAAAGCCAATGGAATGTTGGCCTTCATAACAAGAGGATTTGAGTATAGGAGCAAAGAGGTCCTTCTACAGTTGTACAGGGCCCTAGTGAGACCACACCTGGAGTACTGTGTGCAGTTTTGGTCTCCAGATTTGAGGAAGACTTGCTATTGAGGGCATGCAGCATAGGTTTACTAGGTTAATGCCCGGAATGGCGGGACTGTCGTATGTTGAAAGACTGGAGTGACTAGGCTTGTATACACTGGAATTTAGAAGGATGAGAGGGGATCTTATTGAAACATATAAGATTATTAAGGGGTTGGACACGTTAGAGGCAGGAAACATGTTCCCAATGTTGGGGGAGTCCAGAACCAGGGGCCACAGTTTAAGAATAAGGGGTAGGCCATTTAGAACAGAGATGAGGAAATTTTTTTTCAGTCAGAGAGTTGTAAATCTGTGGAATTCTCTGCCTCAGAAGGCAGTGGAGGCCAGTTCTCTGAATGCTTTCAAGAGAGATCTAGATAGAGCTCTTAAGGATGGCGGAGTCAGGGGGTATGGGGAGAAGGCAGGAATGGGGTACTGATTGGGAATGATCAGCCATGATCACATTGAATGGTGGTGCTGGCTCGAAGGGCCGAATGGCCTCCTCCTGCACTTATTGTCTATTGTCTATTGTCTATTTATTCTGCACCACATTAAAAGGTTTTTAGCCACTCAATGTATAATGGTGTGCTCAACTCACAAGGAATTAACATTCCACCCAATGAATTGCAAGTTGATGGAATGGATCCTACAAAGGAATTGAATGCTACCCTGGTATGAATCCAAAATTAATCTTAGGAGGGATAGAGCAAATAGAAAATAGAGAAAGAATTGAGAAATTCTGGATAAAAGTGCCAAACTTTCCAGATTTCTGGTTTCACCAGAAAATGTACCGAATCATGAAATGTAACCATTTTAAAGCTTATTTTACAATTTATATTTTAGATTGCCTAAAATTGAGTTGTATTGATTGTACATACATTTGTACTGTCTAATTATCTCAATGTGACTGATTTCTTTAAATTGCATTTGGAGTACAGTGCCTGTTATAATGTAATCAAAAAGCTAACATTCTACCAGGCTGTTACTCTGGTTATTAATTTGCAGTAGTTTGGAGATTTATTTCACCAAATCTCAACAGTATCTCAGCAACTAAATTTCCAACTCTATTATAAAGAAAGGTATTTTTTTCAAAACAAGGCAAAGATCACATTGATCCAAAATGGTAAAGGAGGACCATTTTGTCTGAAGAAGGGTCTTGACCCAAAACTTTGCCCATTCCTTCTCTGCAGAGAGGCTACCTGAGTAACTCCAGCATTTTGTGTCTACCTTAACATTTTGCCTTTTGTACGTATTGCCAAGTAATTGCATCAGAATTTGTTTAAGAATTGGTTTAAGTATTTGAACCTGTTATAAAAGTTTGGAACCTGCTTTAAAACAAGATGTGAATTCAGCAGCAGAGTGCAACAATCAAAACATTCTCCTTCTCACTTCATTTGAATGAAAATCTGAGCCTGCTTAAAATTCAACCTATAATATTTTATTCCTGTTTTCAGTTGTCACAAGTGCGGTAGTGAGTCTTTATTCTTGGTGGAAAGACAGTAGGTGCTGCCTGACTAAATAGATTTGTTATAACTCAAAAACTTAATCCAAAAGGCACTAAGGTGTAAAAATATTTATTATAATGCTTCTAACAATTTTTTTAAAAATCGGATTGTGAAAAGAAATTTGAAAGAGTAAACAGAGAGAAATAAGATTCACGAACAGGAGGGTTGATATATTTGAAGGTAACTAGAGAGCAGTCCTGAACTACTGTCCTTCGATTATCTTTGGACTATTTTTGGATTATCTTTGGGCCCCTGGACTATCTTTGATCGGACTTTGGTGGCTTTACCTTGCACTAAACGTTATTCCGTTAACATGTGTCTGTACACTACAAATGGCTCAATTGTAATCATGTATTGTCTTTCCGCTGACTGGTTAGCAAGCAGCAAAACCTTTCGTCTGTACCTCGGTACACGTACAATAAACTAAACTGAATTTATTGGCAAAAGCAACAGTCTCATTCACGTACACACATCCTCGCTGGTGTGTACGTAATCAAGCCTGCACATTTAGAGTAGTGCAGCATCACTAATGTCAGCTTCTACATAAGGTGTTATACTAAACCCTATCCTCTGATCAACAAAGCAAATCTCCAACTATTTGAAGAGCACAAAATGTTGAAGATATTGTAGTTGAAAGAGGAGGTGGGATTGATGGGAGTGATGGCGGAGAGATGCCGAGAACATTAAGGGAAGGGGCAATATCAGATGTGGAAAAGACAGAATCAGGGAAGATGCAGTGACCTGGAAGGAAGGGACAGTAACGATGGTGGAGATGACAAGGGCATTGATTGGGGGGCAGTGTCATGTATGTGATCAGATAAGGAACCTAGTTAGTTTAGTTTAGGTTTAGTTTAGTAATACAGTGCAGAAACAGGCCCTATGGCCCACCGAGTCCACGCTGACCAGTGATCCCCGCACACTAACTCTATCCTACACACACAAGGGACAGTTTTACAATTATACCAAGCCAAATAACCTACAAACCTGCACGTCTTTGGAGCGTGGGAGGAAACCGAGGATCTCAGAGAAAGCTCACGCAGTCAAAGGAGAACGTACAAACTGTGTACAGACAGCACCCGTAGTCAGGATGGAACCTGGGTCTCTGGTGCTGTGAGGCAGCAGCTCTACCACTGTGCCTCCACACTGTTTGGGGGTAGCGGTAGTGGTTTGAGACAAACCATAATGCGGGAGATTAGTTGAAGGGGGGATGCTTGATGTTAGCTAACACCAAGCAAAATCTTTCAAGAATACCTGTGGGAAAGTTGATTACTCAGAATCTGCCAGAGATTGATGGTCTAAGTAGAGTTGATGGCCTTTAAATACAACTGAAGCAGTCCTCACCTTTCACTGTGGTCTGTTTCAGTGTGAGTGGCACACACATTCACACCCATTGATGCCCAATTGCAATTTGCAATTCAGGTGCGGATTGAACCTTTTTTGGTGTCACTGTACATGTTAAGCTTCCTGCACACACATGAAGCATGTGTCTGGGAACACATTTGGAAAGGCGCGCAGGTTTTAGATTACATCCCTTCAGGTAGTGTATAAAAACCAGCTGAAGAAGAACCTCGAGCCTAATACGCCTTTAGCACCATGGAGCCTAAAATCACATCCTGGCACACTGAAGTGAGAAATGAACACACACAGCTTTCTGATTCAAAGGCAAGAGGGCCAGCCGCTGAGCCAAGGCTAACATTTCAGTCTGAAGAGCTGGGAGCAGGTCAACTGTTTACTTTCTTGACCAAGTGTAATCCCACTCTGCCAAAGGGAAGGATTGGGGAAAGAAA
The DNA here is from genome assembly GCF_053455715.1 of Rhinoraja longicauda. Classification (NCBI taxonomy): domain Eukaryota; kingdom Metazoa; phylum Chordata; class Chondrichthyes; order Rajiformes; family Arhynchobatidae; genus Rhinoraja; species Rhinoraja longicauda. The sequence goes on along the minus strand of NC_135982.1, from coordinate 1,967,518 downwards.
GGGAAATTCCTCCATAAAGAGTGAAACTTTTTGGCTTTGAAGCTATGTGGGGTTCACGTACAAAGAACGGGAACCAATTGTTCACAGGCAGGCAGTGGGACATGTGAGCATTCAGATTTGAAAATGTACCTAATAGCGGGTAAAATGATATTTGTGAACACTACGATACGACACATGGGGCCTAGTGGAATCAAGGGATATGGGGAGAAGGCAGGCACGGGTTACTGATTGTGGATGATCAGCCATGATCACAATGAATGGCTGTGTTGGCTTGAAGGGCCAAATGGCCTCCTTTTGCACCTATTTTCTATGTTTCTATGTTTCTAAATGAATGTATGTACAGCCTCCGAGAATGTCAGGAAGTATTTTTGCACAGTTTTGGTTTTGTATATATTTTAATTCCGAATTAGGTTTATTTTGATTTAAAAAATACCCAATAGCATCTAATTATTTAGAACATTCCCATTCTATTCATCACCAAATGAGTTACTAAAAAACAGATCATAAGATTGACTTTTTAGCATGCACACTATTATTAGTTCACTATCACTTCAAAGACTTCTAAACTCCTTGTCAGTTTGATGTTGTTTGGAGATGTGTGGACCAGTCCTCTGTTCTTTCATCCAACCCACTTCACGTGCCCGCCAACCAGCGAGTTGCGAGGCAACTATTTCTTGGAAACAATTTGGAGGCAGGTTATTTTTTTAAAAGAACTCTCCGCTATAAATCATTCTGATTTTATTTGCTAAGTGAGGAGCTGGAAATATTTGAACTCCCCAGTGCAGGGAGTCAATGTTTAGAGTCAATGACTAATCACTTTGTGCACAGTCGGGGATTCCAGCCCTTAAACTAGATTATAGCAATAATTTGCAGATTGGTTTCAGATGAAGCACTCTACAGAGCTTTGCATGTAGCTGACCGAGGAAGCATTCTTTTACTTGTCCTTGTTGTTCACCTGCACCCACACACCCTGATGCAGACCTGGTGCTATTTTAGCATTGTTGGCCATTCAGATCCATGGGACATATCGGGAGAGTCTGATCCCACAATTTGTGTCTTCTGGCCCTTCTTTCTCCTCCCTCCCAAAATAAAGCTTCAGGCCATTGGCAAGATGCTTTGGGCAGCGTGACTGAGAAATTCAGCAGGCAAATTACAACATCCAGCGAGTGCAGAAGCTGCATAAACTGGGCGGCGATCAGATACAGAATCAGAATCGTCATGGATTGGAAACCGTCTCCATCAGAGCAAAGTCATTTTCAAGTTTGGTAAAAACTAAAGGAGCATTCATAAAGTTATTGAAGGTACCAAAATGAGTCTTTGCTTGAAATTGCTTTCATCATTTAGTGTAATACAGCAAATCAACATTGCATTTGCCTGTGGTACAGAAAATGAAGTGGCAGGAAAGGTTAATTAGGTTAAAACAGGTAATGTCGGAACTTTGCAGGTAGGCTAGGCAAAAACAAGGAGAGAGCACTAACATTTTATATTTAATAAGCCTATTAGCAGCCTTTTGAAGCTCGGAGGGTAGTGAAATGTTGGCTCCAAGGTGAATATATGGTAAGCAGATGGAAACTTTTATGAAAAAGTGTTTCCTTTACTAATTAAGGGATTCATATTCCAAAAGACAAAGGAGTTCAGTTCCCCATAGATTCTTCTGTACAGTGTTTCATGAGTTGAATATGATGAACCAACCCTGAACACTGATTGTATCAAAATAATTCTCTCATAGTATCATTTTATATTTGGATACAAAAGAGTTTTTCAGAGTGGTCCCAATTGTACTTAAGACGCGCCACAAATATTTACGCAAGGAAGTACAAAAGTTTGATCATTGTTGGATCATTACTTGTTGACCTTAGCTACAAGTTGAGTAAAAGTGCTATATATTATATCCTTGAAATAGCAAGGGAAAAGAAAATCATCCCGGTGACTATTCTCAATTGCCGTCCAGAAGTTTGTGGTAAAAGTGAATGTCTGGGATTATGTGACCATGATCTCCACTAATATTCAACAATCTGACATTTGCCTTTATATTTTATGCTTTAAGATTGCTTTGTTTGGGGCGGTTGCCCTATGTGTGGAGTTTGTACACTCTCCCTGTGGCTGCGAGGGTTTCCTACGGCTTCCTCCCACATCCCAAAGACATGAGGGTTTGTGGGTAAATTGGTTTCCGTAAATTGCCCCTTGTGTGTAGGGAGTGGATGAGAAAGAGGGACAACATAGAACTCGTGTGAACCGGTTCGGTGTAATGGTTGGTGTGGACTCGGTGGGCCTGTTTCCATGCTTTATCTTTAAACTATGAAGCCTATTTAGACAGCCAGCACCCAAGGAAACTACGTGAGGTGTGGAGAGAAATTTAGCAAGTGAAAACATTGTGCATCCAACTAACTGTGAGAATAGAATAAACACTTGTTACTGAAACCTCCACTTGTGGCCATGGTGTGAAAACTGGAAATGTTTGTGACGAAGTGCGGCAACTTTTCTTGTGCAGTAATATCTGCTGGTTGACCTGCAGATTAGGTCATGCATGCAGACCAGAACTCTTGAGTGAAGCCCACGATGTAACGATGCCACACATTACAGCAGGGGAGTGCAATGGGAGCAAGATCTGGCTGAATAATATCCTCAATGTTGTAATTGAGGTTAGCATTTTACAAATTGCCTTCCACGTTGCACCATTGGTTTGCTCACATATGGAGAAAATCTTACATTCTCACAAATTAAGTAGACTTTAAGTTTATACATTAACCCTTTCGAGTTGCAACAAAAAATGGAAATGGAGAAGCTGGAGAAATATTCCAGGTCCATCAGATGGTGTAGATAATAAAGATGCCTTTGTAAATTGTGTGAAACTGTTTCTTTGGGCCCTCGACAAAAAATTAATACATGATATCCTTGGGTAAGAAGGAACTGCAGATGCTAGTTTACACCGAAGATAGATACAAAATGCTGGAGTAACTCTGGAGTAATGCTGGAGGCTGCATCTCTGAAGAGAAGAAATGGGTGACAATGGACAATAGACAATCAGTGGAGGAGTAGGCCATTCGGCCACTTCGAGCCAGGTCAAGACCCTTCTTCAGGCCTGAAGAAGGGTCTCGACCCAAAAGGTCACCCATTCCTTGTCTCCAGAGATGCAGCCTGTCCTACTGAGTTACTCCATTTTGTGTCTATCTTACATGTGATTTTCCAGGTTGTGTAGGAAAATAACTGCAGATGTGGGTACAAATCGAAGGTATCACAAAATTCTGGAGTAACTCAGCGGGTCAGGCAACATCTTTGGAGAGAAGGAAAGGGTGACGTTTCAGGGTCGAGACCCTTCTTCAGACTGAAGAAGGGTCTCGACCTGAAACGTCACCCATTCCTTCTCTCCAGAGATGCTGCCTGTCCTGCTGAGTTACTCCAGCATTTAGTGATACCTGTGATTTTCCAGCATTTTTTAAGCTTGTTTTTTCCAGATAGGGATTACAGTTTCTCTTTTTTACAGAATCAAGAAACAGCTGGTTTACCACCTGAGAATTCTAGATGGTACAAATATTTTGTTCTGTTATTTTGCAGATTGTTGATGAGCTGGGGAATTTAAAATTCTGCATTGATGCGAGCCAGGCTGGAAGCGGGAACTGGCTGAAGTACATATGCTCAGCGCACTCCTACAATCATCAGAATTTAGTAGCGTGTCAGATTAATGACCAGGTGAGTTGCCTTCATGGCACTGATTCCTCAATCCTGTTCTGAAGCAATTCCTTTTGATAGAACTCCATGTATAAAAGTAGATGCAACTGTCTGAAAATAACTTTACAATAACAACGCAACACAAGATCAGACACTTTTAAATCAAAGATTAAATGTGCAACTCAGCAAAGTGATGGGTGTTGGCAGTATTAGGTGCTAATGCACTCTCCTCTTACGTTTTCTTCCCTCATTTTCTCACTGGTGAATATTATGTGTGTGTTATCTAACCCTGCTGTAAAATAAATCTAACTGCAACATCTTGTATAAATATATTTTTAATTCATTTGTAAGCCTATACGTGGGTCTGAAAATCACGAGGCCCCTGGTGAAAAGAAACACTCTTTCAAAACGATTGCAGAATACTCCTCATTATTTTGCAGTATCAACATAACAGTAAATTATTAAATTGATTGAATGAAATACGTGGCACACAATCCTAAATCTAATTAAACATATTTCTTGATCTAGCTTCATTTCCACTTAAAAAGGCTCGTCAATTTTTGAGACGCCTCTATCTTAATGCTCTCATCATTGTTAACCTGTAAGCATGTTGTACTATCTAGAAACATGCAATCTCGACGCAGTCATACGGGCCTGCAACTTTAACCCTGCCTCTCTATGCAGTCTCAACCAGAACAAACTTTCTTGTATGGGCAAGAAAGTTCAAATCACTGCCCAATGACAGCTTGCAAATCCCAAATGCTGGATATTAATGCACAAACCACAGGGCAAGGATGTTTAACAACTGCAATTTGTCATGTTGTCCTTCGGTGTGGTGGAGTTGACAGAATCTGCAGCTTTCAAAATGGCTGGTTTTAGAACTGTTGACTTGTTAGAACAAAGTACAGCCCTTGGCCCATGATGTCTGTGCTGACCATGTTGCCAAATTAAACTAACACGATCTGCCTGTACATATCCCTCCATTCTCTGCATGTTCATGTGCCTGTCCAAATGTCTCGTCAACCTCACTTCCCCCGGCAGCACCTTCCAGGCACTCATCACCCGAACTTAAAACAGTGCCAAGCAACTTTTCTTTTAAACTTTCTCCCTCTCACCTGAAAGCCATGCCTTCCAGTCTTTATCATTACCTCCCTGGGAAATGCTCTATCTACCCTATGTATGCCTCTCATAATTTCATATCCTTCTATCAGATCTCCCCTCAACCTCAGACGCTCCAGAGTAAACAATCGTGGTATGTCCAATTAGCTCTTCCTATAGCTAATACTCTCTAATCCAGGCAACATCCTGGTAACCCTCATATGCTTCCTCTCCAACGCCTCCAATCCTTCCTGTAATGGGGTGACCAAAGCTGCACACAATAGTCCAAATGCAGCCTCACCAATGTTTTATACAGCTGCAACGTGACTTACTGTCTGTTATATTCAATGCTCCAACTGATGAAGGCATGCCTTATTACCACCATATCTACTTACATTATACACTTACAGGTAGCTATGGATTTACACCCCAAGATCCCTCCATACATCTGTGTTCCTTAGGTGACCTTCCATTGACTGTATAAATTTAATTTCCTAAATTATAGCAGGTCACACTTATCAGGATTAATCTCCATCTGTCACTTCTCTGCCCATTCCCAAACTGATCTATATGCTATTGTATTCTTTGGCAACTTTCCTCACCAACCTCAACTCCACTTTTTGTGTCAGTGAGAGGGTAAATTATGCATCACTTTTTGACTTGCATGAAGTTATTGGATATTATAGATTTACACTTCAGAATTGCTTTCAAATCTTCACTTACGAAACTTCGTGCTCAGTATTTTTGTAGAAGATAAAAAGTCTTGGACTGCATTTGTCAACAACTTTAATCTCACCACTCTTAAGAAATGGAGAGTCGAAAACAAAAGGTATTTTACAACACACCTGATTTTACTCTTTATCAAACTCAACAAATATGTGGTGTAAAGCCAACTTTCCAGGCCTTGTGAGTTTAAAGGGCAGTCAGTTGGAACTATCTGTTATTTCTAACTGTGAGGTGTACACCTCATAGAATGTATCACTGGATCACAGGAGGTCCATGATAATGTCAGACTTTTGTCTTCCTATTCACATTCCATATTTGCTGATTTATTTTAATAGTATGGGCAGAGGGGAGACACAGACCCTACAGCACATACCAGTGGCCCTATCCCACTAACTAAGGAACAGTATAAAACTAATATGTTGGATGGCTCTACGCTGGTAAAGAACTCCCGTAAACCCCACCTTTATTATAACCATTGAGTAATTGGTGAAGGCCAAAAGCCTTCATGTCTACCCTGACTGCAGATGCAGTGATTGCTATTTTGGCTAGGCAGTCAGGGAAGGGTTTAGCCATTACACTATAATACAATACAATACAATACAATATATCTTTATTGTCATTGTACAGGGGTACAACGAGATTGGGAATGCGCCTCCCATATGATGCAATAAATTAATTAGCTAGTCAGTATTAATTTAAACAACCCAATGAAACAAATTGGAATTACTGGGGTATATCAGAGCACAAGAAAACACCAATGGATGGAAGGTGTAGGAAAGAGCTGCAGATGCTGGTTTACACCAAAGATAGACACAAAACGTTGGAGTAACACCGAGTCAGGCAGCATCTCTGGAGAAAAGGAATAGATTATGTTTTGGGTTTGAGATGGAAGAGTCTGAAGAAAGGCCTCGGCCCGAAACATCACCTATTCCTTTTCTCTCGAGATGCTGCCTGACCCGCTGAGTTACTCCAGAATTTTGTGTCTATCTTCGATGGATGGAAGGTGAGATGGACAGAGACAGTAGCAGTGGAACAAGCCTGAGAGAAGACCTGCTAAACTCTGGGTTGCAATAAAATGATTTGATCTCATTGCAACACCTGTGTAAATATTGCAAATCCTGTTGGCTATTTTTGAAGCTGCATCAGTTGTAATTTTCTTCTTTCAGCATTGTAATGCTCCCTTCATTTTAATAAACGGTGGCCCCCACATTTAAAATAAAAGTAAAACATTTTGGAAAACACAGCCAACACAACCTGTCGAGGGCCCCACATTTCCTGGATTATCATTGCTTTTTGCATATATTCCATTCATTTCTCCTAAGTACCATCTATATCTCTTGTTCCCCTCTCCCCTGAGTCTCAGTCTGACGAAGGGTCTCCACCCAAAACATCACCTATTCCTTTTCTCCAAAGATGCTGCCTGACCCGCTGAGTTACTCCTGCATTTTGTAAACCTCTCTGTGTAGGAAGGAACTGCAAATGCTGGTTTAAAGGGAAGTTAGACACAAAATGCTGGGGTAACTCAGTGGGACAGGCGGCATCACTAGAGAGAAGGAATGGGTGACGTTCCGTGTCGAGACCCTTTTTCATCATAGATGAGGCCCTCACATGTGTCTCCTCGGTATCCCATAGCTCCGTTTTTGGTCCCCCTCCCCCTAGTCGCAACAGGGTCAGAGTCCCCCTGGTCAATAGACAATAGACAATAGACAATAGGTGCAGGAGGAGGCCATTCGGCCCTTCGAGCCAGCACCGCCATTCAATGTGATCATGGCTGATCATTCTTAATTCAGTACCCCGTTCCTGCCTTCTCCCCATACCCCCTGAGTCCTCACGTTCCACCCCATCAGCCGTCACGTACAACACATAATGCTCCGACATTTCCACCACCTCCAACGGGATCCCACCACTAGTCACATCTTCCCATCACCACCCTTTTCCGCCTTCCGCAGAGACCGTTCCCTCCGCAACTCCCTGGTTAACTCATCCCTTCCCACCCAAACCCCCCCCCCCTCCCCAGGTACCTTCCCCTGCAACCGCAGGAGATGCAACACCTGTCCCTATACCTCCTCCCTCGACTCTGTCCAGGGACCTCGACAGTCCTTTCAGGTTAGGCAAAGGTTCACTTGCACCTCCTCCAACCTCATTTACTGTATCCATTGTTCAAGATCTGGACTCTTATATATCGGCGCGACCAAACGTAGACTGGGCGATCATTTCACGGAACACCTACGTTCAGTCCGCTTGGACCTACCTGATCTCCCGGTTGCTGGATACTTTAATTCCCCTTCCTATTCCCACACAGACCTTTTTGTCCTAGGCCTCCTCCGTTGTCAGAGTGAGGTTAAACGCAAATTGGATGAACTGCATCTCATATTCTGCTTGGGCAGCTTACAGCCCAGCCCTATGTATATTGATTTCTCTAACCTCAAGTAACCCCTGCATTCTCTCTCGCTCTCCATCCTTCCCCCACCCAAACCTTTCGTTCTCACCGAGCCACAGCCACAAATGACCTGTTTCCTTTATCATTGTTACTCTTTTTCATATCTTTCATTCATTTGTTCTATGTCTCTCTACATCATCGTCTATATCTCTTGTTCATATTTAACGATAGTGGAGCCAGGGGGTATGGGGAGAAGGCAGGAACAGGGTACTGATTGTGAATGATCAGCCATGATCACATTGGGCGGCACGGTAGCGCAGCGGTAGAGTTGCTGCTTTACAGCGAATGCAGCGCCGGAGACTCAGGTTCGATCCTGACTACGGGTGCTGCACTGTAAGGAGTTTGTACGTTCTCCCCGTGACCTGCGTGGGTTTTCTCCGAGATCTTCGGTTTCCTCCCACACTCCAAAGACGTACAGGTATGTAGGTTAATTGGCTGGGTAGATGTAAAAATTGTCCCTAGTGGGTGTAGGATAGTGTTAATGTACGGGGATCACTGGGCGGCACGGACTTGGAGGGCCGAAAAGGCCTGTTTCCGGCTGTATATATATGATATGATATGATTGAATGGTGGTGCTGGCTTGAAGGGCCGAATGGCATACGCCTGCTCCTATTGTCTATTGTCTATTGTTTCCCTTTCTCATGACTTTCAGTCTGAAGAAGGGTCTCGACCCGAAACGTCACCCATTTCTTCTCTCCAGAGATGCTGCCTGTTCCGCTGAGTTGCTCCAGCATTGTGTGTCTCTCTTCCCTCTGTTGCCCTTGCAGGACCACTGCAAATTGTCCTGTTGAGAGAACAAAACATAGATGTAATGAGGTGTTCCGTGTTTACGCAGTTCCCAAGCATAGGATGCTGTATCTGCAACGTGCAAACAAGAGCTGCATTGAATGGATCGTGTGATTTGAAAAATATGAACATTTACACAAAAGTTCCCCTGAGGATTCAAGCCCATTAAAACTCCATCATTGGGATTTTTATTATTTATGTAGGAATTAAGGGAAGAGGAAACCTGATTTCATGCTGGAAGGTGTAGCCAAGAAAGCTGGGCAACAAGGCAGCTCAGTTCAGCAGCCACTGAGAGTTGCACAGTGTTTGACTACCTCACTGGCTGAGTTGCTGGTGGAAGCGGCTTCATCTGCGCCTGGTAGTGGGGGCCACTGAGCCTCACCCTGGGGGTCGGGCAGGCCCTTCGGCCCCTCTAAAGGTGCATGTAGAAACTACCTGCGAGAGGGAGGGAGGGAGGGGGCGGTAGGAATGCCTGGGCCCTGTGGCTCCTGATGAAGGTACATTGGAGAAACTACCGGGGGGGAGGGGGGGGAGGGGGGTGGGGGGGTGAATGGGGGTCCTGAGAAGGAAGGGAACCCACTTCCTTCAACAATTAACAACCGGAAAAGTTTTATTGGGAGCCTTTTGTGCAAACGTGATGTGGGACCCAGCTCCTGCCCCGTTCAGGCTTAGCTTGGTGAACAGCTGTAACCAAGCAAGCACATGGGAGATTGAGTTCCGAGCCTTTAGACTTCTCATGGTAACATCATCGATAGCGACTAACGGCTTCAAAGGGTTCATTTGATATCAGCCGGTGGTCATTGTCTCAATTGTTTTTGACATGATCTGTATCCCCACCCCCCCTCCCTGGTCTCAGTAATTGTGTTGCTGGACACGACAGTAAAAATGTTGCCCCGGCACATACACACTTGCACTTGCACATTTATCGTCACTTTATATCCCTGGGCCAGACGACAAGGAGTCGGTGTAATCCAGTGACAATGATGAATGTAACATCTGCTGCAGAGTTGTGCGGGATCTGGGTGCTCTTCTGAAGTGAGGGCTCCTCAAGGCCAGCCAGCTGGAAGCTATGAATAGGTCTGTGTGCGAGGTAGCTGTCAGCCCGCAATGATTGATAACTCACAACTATAAAGTAAAGATCAGAGCCTTCCAATTCACACTGCACATCCACAGGGTCCGAGACCACGGCATCATACTTTAATATTCCCTCAAACAGACGTTTAAAGTGCTTATTCAACCAGAGGAAATCTTGGTCTTGAATTACCGCCATTTGCTTAAATTGCATTAAAGCTGAAATGATTCCCTTGCAAAAAAATAGCGTTTGGACTTCCCATTCGTTTTTGTATTTTGATTGACTCGCAATTTGCATTTTAATCAAGTGATTTTCAACCAAAACTTGTTAATTTATGAAAACCTACATATATTAATATCGTGTTACACATTCCCCTGCTTGTTTTAAATCGTTCCAAAGTGGCCTGAAATATTTTGCAATGTTAGGGACACGATATAAATGTATTTTGTTGTTGTTAATCAAGTTTCTCTAACTAGTAATTCAGTTGCTGTTTATGATGAGCCAAACAATAAGAGAGTGAGCTGATTGCATAATCAAAATGTATTAAAATATCAGAAATAGATTTGTATATTACGCAGGCTCAAATGATGTGCATGTCCCTTAGGAACATTAGTCAGTGTCACCTCAGAGAATCTGACAAGACATGAGAATCTGTAGTTTTGTTGCCTTACTAATGTGTGTTTTCAGCTGTGACAACAGTTTTTCACATTGACACTGACACTAGGAGCCTGCAACTCAGTGGATGGAAACAGGAGTTCCGTAGCCTATTGGTGTATGCAGGGAATTCCCAGCGGTTATCAGTATAGTCAGAAAATCCCACTGTGCTCCAGTGTTTACGGGAGATCCAGGAATGATTCCAGGAATGAGTGGGCTAGCACATGATGAGCGTTTGACAGCACTGGGCCTGTACTCGCTGGAGTTTAGAAGGTTGAGGGGGGGACCTCATTGAAACTTACAGACTAATGAAAGGCATAGACAGAGTGGATGTGGAAAGGATGTTTCCACTGGTGGGGGAGTCTAGGACCAGAGGTCACAGCCTCAGAATTAAACGGCGCTCTTTTAGAAAGAGGGTGAGGAGTGACTTCTTTAGTCAGAGGGTGGTTAATCTGTGGAACTCATTGCCACAGAGGGCTGTGGAGGCCAAGTCAGTGGACATTTTTAAGGCAGAGAGAGACAAATTCTTTATTAGAACGGGTTTCAAGAGTTATAGGTTGAAGGCAAGAAAATAGAAATAGGAGGCAGAGATCAGCCATGATTGAATGGTGGAGTGGATTTGATGGGCCGAATGGCCTAATTCTACTCCTATAACTTGTGAACTTGTGAATAGGGTTTGCAAATTTCCAGGGGTTACCCCGTAGAGAAAGATTTACAGATTGGTATCCAGAGCAATGGTGGCATTTAATTTAATCTGACACAGATCAGTGTCTGTTTTTTCTTTGAAGTGTCATGGAATGTTCACTATGTTAAAGGGAGAGTGGGGGAGAAACCTGAGCTCTCCGGTATACCTGCACTTTCAATTACTGAGTATACCCAGTGTGATTGTTGATGCTTTATTGTACAAGGCACTGCTGTGTGTGGAGAGTTTCTGCCTTCAATGAGAGGAGTTCCATCTACAGCTTCACCTCTGGTTATTTGCTTTTGGAAGCAGCAATGTGAAGGAACCAACATCAAGGGAAGAGTAATTGCACATCCTCTGTGTCCCCTCTGAGTCACATCCCCTGTATAGAGGTCTGAGCCATTCTCGATCAGCCTCTCTGGGTGAGATGTTGGTGGAAGTGGCTTCAGACATACCCGAGAGAGGGGGACAAGGAAAAGTCTGGGAACTGTAGACCAGTGAGCCTAGCATCTGTGGAAGGCAGATGCTGGGCAGTATTTTAAGCGCCAAAATATATATGTGCATTTGGATAGACGGGGAGGTTATGGATAATCAGCTTGGCTTTGTACGTGGTAGATTATGTTTTTTTTAAGTAACTGAACAGGTTGACGAGGATGTTGTTTATATGGACCTGCAGGGGATATTTGACAAGGCTTCACATGGAAGGCTGCTCTGGAAGGTCAAGCTGCAGGGGATATGGGGAGAGCTAGCCAACCCAATAGAAAATTGGTTTCATGGAAGAAAGCAGAGGGTGATGATGGAAGGTTGTTTTTCCAGACTGCAGGCTTGTGACAAGCGGTGGGTGGCAGGGAGTGGTGCTTGGTTTATATCACCGATTTGGGTGAGAATGTGCACGGCCTGATTAGTAAGTTAGCAGATGATGAGGGGTGACACACTGAGTCTTTTACCCAGAGTAGGGAGAATCAAGAACCAGAGGACATAGGAGAAACATTTAATAGAAACCTGAGGTGCAACTTTTGCACACAGTGTATGGAAAGAGCTGCCAGTGGAAGTAGTTGAGGCAGATACTATAGTAACATCCCCCTTGAAAGATGTGGCGTCTTGGTCAGTATAGGCTAGTAGGGTTGAAGGGGCTGTTTCTGTGCTGTATGACTCTATGACTACTCAACATTTCTACTCATTGAGTGTGTAAGTCATCACACAAAGAATACCTCAGACTATGCTGCGCATTGTATGTGCTTCCGGCTGATGCAGCAGAGCTACAAATGCCTGAGCAGACACTTTAGTGGTTAGAAATCCAACTTTGCAGTTGAGGAGATCTCAGAGGTTAAGTATGGACATGTCATGATTCACCCTATTGTAGAAGTGGTGTACGATAGAGTCATACAACCACAGAGCCCAGAAACAACATCTTGGGCCCACTGTGTCTGCATTCACATCAACAACCAAGCAGTCATCTACTCCAAGCCAACTCTCTCCCTGGTGGAGGACACCTGTATGGTCACAGGGAGAATGCAAATTCCATAAGGAAATCACTCAAGGTCAAGGTGAAGGTCAAGGTCAAGCCCATTGTCTCTGGAGCTGTGAGCCGGGAGCACAAGTTCCTGCATCATTGTGTCTCCCTGTAAGAACAAATGAACTGGACGGACAAATGCTTTGCTGTTTTTCTGTGTAAAAGCATGATGAGCAATTCCATCACTCTTCAACTACTGTTCTTAATATGCATAGAAACATAGAAACATAGAAAATAGGTGCAGGAGTAGGCCATTCGGCCCTTCGAGCCTGCACCGCCATTCAATATGATCATGGCTGATCATTCAGCTCAGTAGCCTGTACCTGCCTTCTCTCCATACCCTCTGATCCCTTTAGCAAAAAGGGCCACATCTAACTCCCTCTTAAATATAGCCAATGAACTGGCCTCAACTACCTTCTGTGGCAGAGAATTCCACAGACTCACCACTCTCTGTGTGAAGAAATGTTTTCTCATCTCGGTCCTAAAAGACTTCCCCCTTATCCTTAAGCTGTGACCCCTGGTTCTGGACTTCCCCAACATCGGGAACAATCTTCCCGCATCTAGCCTTTCCAACCCCTTAAGAATTTTATATGTTTCTATAAGATCCCCCCTCAGTCTTCTAAATTCCAGCGAGTACAAGCCCAGTCTATCCAGTCTTTCCTCATATGTAAGTACCGCCATCCCAGGGATCAATCTGGTGAACCTTCTCTGTACTCCCTCTAAGGCAAGTACGTCTTTCCTCAGGTTAGGAGACCAAAACTGCACACAGTACTCCAGGTGCGGTCTCACCAAGGCCCAGTACAACTGCAGCAGAACCTCCCTGCTCCTAAACTCAAATCCTCTTGCTATGAATGCCAACATACCATTCGCTTTCTTCACTGCCTGCTGCACCTGCATGCTTGCTTTCAATGACTGATGCACCATGACACCCAGGTCACGTTGCATCTCCCCTTCTCCCAATCGGTCACCATTCAGGTAATACTCTGCTTTCCTGTTCTTGCCGCCAAAGTGGATAACCTCACATTTATCCACATTATATTGCATCTGCCATGCATTTGCCCACTCGCCTAATCTATCCAAGTCACTCTGCAGCCTCCTAGCATCCTCCTCGCAGCTAACACTGCCACCCAGCTTCGTGTCATCCGCAAACTTAGAGATGTTGCATTCAATTCCCTCGTCCAAATCATTAATATATACTGTAAATAACTGGGGTCCCAGCACAGAGCCTTGCGGTACCCCACTAGTCACTGCCTGCCATTCCGAAAAGGACCCGTTTATTCCTACTCTTTGCTTCCTGTCCGCCAACCAATTTTCTATCCACCTCAACACTGAACCCTCAATACCGTGTGCTTTAAGTTTGTACACCAATCTCCTATGTGGGACCTTGTTGAAGGCCTTCTGAAAGTCCAGATATAACACATCGACTGGTTCTCCCTTATCCACTCTACTAGTTACATCCTCGAAAAATTCTATAAGATTCGTCAGACATGATTTGCCTTTGGTAAATCCATGCTGACTTTGTCCGATGATTTCACCACTTTCCAAATGTGATGCTATCACATCTTTAATAACTGACTCTAGCATTTCCCCCACTACCGATGTTAGGCTAACTGGTCTATAATTCCCCGTTTTCTCTCTCCCTCCCTTTTTAAAAAGTGGGGTTACATTAGCTACCCTCCAGTCCTCAGGAACTACTCCAGAATCTAAAGAGTTTTGAAAAATTATCACTAATGCATCCACTATTTCTGAGGCTACTTCCTTAAGCACTCTGGGATGCAGCCTATCTGGCCCTGGGGATTTATCTGCCTTTAATCCATTTAATTTACCTAACACCACTTCCCGACTAACCTGGATTTCCCTCAGTTCCTCCATCTCTTTAGACCCCCGGACCTCCGGTCCCCCGCTATTTCCGGCATGGTCTTAAGGTACCAGAACTCAATCTCATGCGCATTATTTTGCACACATAATGAAGCATCTGTTTGTCATGAGCTCCCATATAGCAGAGTAAATGCAAACCAATGGTTCATCTGTGATGGATCAAAGAAAAGAAAGATACCAGGTTTGATGCATTCAGACTGAAAGGCATTAGGACACGTCTAAATCATATTTTAAGAACCAATGTACATCACTTTAAAATATCGCACATTCCCAGTTCTGCAAGGAATAAATGTGTGTGAGATATATTCGAATCAAAGGAGATACAGTCGCTGTTTTTAAAGGACTTTTAACATTCAGTAATGTAAAAATCTGAGACCCATTATTCCATTTACCGCAAAATGCATCTAATGTATTAAATAATATTTTTACTTTGGAGGGAATGTTAAATTTGAAATGCAATTATTTTCAGTGTTTACTTTGTGCAGAATTCCTGCATATAATGACTCAATCTTGAAATTCAGTGCAAACACTGACACACCTTAGGTAGAGAGTCTGGCCAAATAGAGAAACTCACATCGTGGGCCCTTGTGAAAGATAACTTGATCCTAGAAACCCAACAAAAACAACGATCGGTCCAACAATAATCAAAAAAGAATGAAAGAATACCAAGATCTCTGAATGAGTTCACTGCAGACAGAACCCCAAACAGCAGAAAGAGGCAAATGTAAATATCTTGATTATCAACTGAAATTCTCTTGCCGTTCCTGGTTTAAAAACACACACCACTAACAACAGTCTCAACAACTTGCATTTTGTACAAGTGGGAAAACGTTCTCTTGCACTTTATTAGGAAGCATGACAAACATGGACAATGTGATCTATTGTCCACAATTTTCCTAAAACAGATTGATTCCACTTCCTCAACTTCAACCTGCCCTAAGCCTCTGCTGAAAAGAGTTCCTCTGTCACATCCCTGCAATATTGTGTTTCCCACATAGGCCATGTTTTCCTACTCTTCTGGACTTGGAAGGCCAATTAGTCGCCAGTTATTCCAACTCTTCTCCTCTGGGCCTTTGCCAATAAAAACTGGACTGAGTCCACCCAGAGATGATCTCAATGGAGACTTTACCAGCTGGCAGATGGAGAAGAGCAAACCCAGTCATCGGTATGAGCTGAATTCAAACACAGACTTCAAAAAATATTCTTGCTTCTCTACCCAATCCTGTTGGAAAAATATATTCAAATAAATATCTAGGTAAAATGGTCTTTCAACATCCTAAGTATTCTTTTGCTTTGTGGAGTGGCTTGAGAATATCCATTGTGTGACCAGAGACACTGGTGACAATAATGTTCATCTGCATTACAATACCCTCTGTGGCATTTTCCTGGCAATTCTCCTAGCCAATTCACTATTAAACAAATGCCCAGGTTTGTCAATAGTTGAGACTGTTCAAGTGGCTGGCATCCGGTGAAGGTTCTTGGATTTGTTATGTGTGGTGTGTTTAGTAATTCTTCTGTGTCCCTCCTTGACTTCCTGAATCCCATCCCCCCTCCCCCCCCCCCCCCCCCCCAAACAAGAACACTAGTGGACTGAGAGATCTGAGCCCGTGCCACAGAGAAGGTGTGGGAACATGGTCCCCTGACGTCTTTCATTTCTTAACCCTTACTTGTTCACTTCCTGTACTTGCTTCACATTCTCCAGCAGGAGAGTTTGAATCCAACCCCATATCCCACCTTTACTGCTTCAACATACAATGTTAGCACCATGACTCTTTCAATCTTTCCTTCTATAAAATGTGAACCATCCAGACCCAAACAGCGATGAACTCCCAGCATCCTCTTGCTCATACTTTAAAGTGTAAGAAAATAACTGCAGATGCTGGTACAAATCAAAGGTATTTATTTCACAAAATGCTGAGTAACTCAGCAGGTCAGGCAGCATCTCAGGAGAGAAGGAATGGGTGATGTTTCGGGTCGAGACCCTTCTTCAGACTGATGTCAGGGGGGCGGGACAAAGGAAGGATATAGGTGGAGACAGGAAGATAGAGGGAGAACTGGGAAGGGGAGGGGAAGAGAGGGACAGAGGAACTATCTAAAGTTGGAGAAGTCAATGTTCATACCGCTGGGCTGCAAGCTGCCCAAGCAGCACCTCATATTTCAAATGTTAAGAAAGGCACCAGAATTAATGGGACAGAAAGTTTACAAAGCAATAGGAGAGAATAGCCATATGTAATAGGAATCGATGTGGAAGCTGAGATGAGCAAAAGATTAAAAGTACAAATATGAATGCGCGAAGTACAAGTAAAGTGGATGAGCTTGAGGCTCAGTTAGAGATTGGTAGATATGACATTGTGGGGATTACAGAGATGTAGCTGCAGATGGATCGGGACTGGGAACTGGATATTCGGGGTTATACGTCCTATAGAAAGGACAGGCAGGTGGGCAGAGGAGGTGGGGTAGCTCTGTTGGTGAGGGATGAAATTCAGTCAGTCCATTGCGAGGGGTGAGGTAGGGACTGATGATGTAGAGTCACTGTGGAGAGAGTTGAGGAATTGTAAAGGTAAGAAGACACTAATGGGTGTTATCTATAGGCCCCCAAACAGTAGCCCGGATATAGGGTGTAATTTGCAGCAGGAGTTAATACTGGCATGTAACAAAAGTATGGGTATGGGGAGAAGGCAGGAACGGGGTACTGATTGAGAGTGATCAGCCATGATCGCATTGAATGGCGGTACTGGCTCGAAGGGCTGAATGGCCTACTCCTGTACCTATTGTCTATTGTCTATTGTCTATTGTAATGCCACTGTGGTTATGGGGGATTTCAATATGCAGGTAGACTGGGAAAATCAGGTTGGTTCTGGATCCCAAGAAAGGGAGTTTGTAGAGTGCCTCCGAGATGGATTCTTAGAGCAGCTTGTTCTAGAGCCTACCAGAGAGAAGAAGGTAGGCTGGATTTAGTGTTGTCTAATGAACCAGATTTAATAAGGGAACTCAAGGTAAAGGAACCGCTTGGAGGTAGTGACCATAATATGATTAGTTTTAATCTGCAATTTGAGAGGGAGAAGGTTAAACCAGGAATGTCAGTGTTGCAGTTTAACAAAGGGGACTATGAAGGCATGAGAGAGGAGCTGGCCAAGGTCGAATGGAAAATGATCCTAGCAGGAATGACGGTGGAACAGCAATGGCAGGAATTTCTGAGCATAATCCAGCAGATGCAGGATCATTTCATTGCAAAGAGGAAGAAAGATTCTGAGGGGAGTAAGAGGCAACCATGGCTGACAAGGGAAGTTAGGGATGGAATAAAACTAAAAAAAATGATGTATAACATAGCAAAGAGTAGCGGGAAGCCAGAGGATTGGGCAACTTTCAAAGGACAACAGAAGGTAACAAAAAGGGCAATACAGGCTGAAAATATGAGGTACGAAGCAAAGCTGACCAAGAATATAAAGAAGGGGAGTAAAAGCTTCTTTCAGTATGTTAAGAGAAAAAGATTAGTAAAGACAAATGTGGGTCCCTTGAAGACAGAAACGGGTGAAGTTATTATGAGTAACAAGGAAATGGCAGAAGAGTTGAACAGGTACTTCGGATCTGTCTTCACTATGGAAGACACAAACAATCTCCCAGATGTACTAGTGGACAGAGGATCTAGAGAGACAGAGGAACTGAAAGAAATTTGCATTAGGCGAGAAATAGTATTGGGTAGACAGATAGGACTGAAGGCTGATAAATCCCCAGGGCCTGATAGTCTGCATCCCAGGGTACTCAAGGAGATGGCTCTAGAGAATGTGGACGCATTGGTGAGCATTTTCCAATGTTCAATAGATTCAGGATCAGTTCCTGTGGATTAGAGGGTAGCTAATGTTATCCCACTTTTCAAGAAAGGAGCGAGAGAGAAAACGGGGAATTACAGACCAGTTAGCCTGACTTCGGTGGTAGGGAAGATGCTGGAGTCAATTATTAAAGAGGTAATAACGGTGCATTTGGATAGCAGTAAAAGGATTGGTCCAAGTCAGCATGGATCTATGATGGGGAAATCCTGCTTGACTAATCTTCTGGGAATTTTTTGAGGATGTGACAAGTAAAATGGATGAAGGGGAGCCAATGGATGTAATGTATCTAGACTTTCAGAAAGCTTTTGATAAGGTCCCACACGGGAGGTTGGTGAGCAAAATTAGAGCATATGGTATTGGGGGTAGGGTGTTGACATGGATAGAGAATTGGTTGGCAGACAGGAAGCAAAGAGTAGGAATAAACGGGTCCTTTTCAGAATGGCAGGCAGTGGCGAGTGGAGTGCCGCAAGGCTCGGTGCTGGGACCGCAACTGCTTACCATATATATTAATGATTTGGATGATGGAATTAGAAGTAATATTAGCAAGCTTGAAGATGACACAAAGCTGGGTGGCAGTGTGAACTGCGAAGAGGATGTTAGGAGGTTGCGGGGTGACTTGGACAGGTTGAGTGAGTGGGCAGATGCATGGCAGATGCAGTATAATGTAGATAAATGTGAGGTTATCCACTTTGGCGGCAAAAACAAGGAGGTAGATTATTATCCCAATGATGTCATTTGAGGCATTTGGATGGGCACTTGAAATGCTACAACATTCAGGGCTACGGTCCAAATGCGGGAAAATGGGATTAAAATTAGACTGTGTTTGGTAATGGGCGGCACGGACACGATGGGCCGAAGGGCCTCTTTCTGTGCTGTAGGACTCTATGACTCTATGACTCTATGTCAGGTTAGGTAAGGGGAAAGTGCAGCGAGACCTGGGTGTCCTTGTATACCAGTCACTGAAAGTAAGCTAGCAGGTACAGCAGGCAGTGAAGAAAGCTAATGGCATGTTGGCCTTCATAACGAGAGGATTTGAGTATAGGAGCAAAGAGGTCCTTTTGCAGTTGTATTGGGCCATGGTGAGACCACATCTGGAGTATTGTGTGCAGTTTTGGTCTCCTAATTTGAGGAAGGACACCCTTGCTATTCAGGCAGTGCAGTGTAGGGTTACAAGGTTAATCCCTGGGATGGCGGGACTGTCATATGAGGAAAGATTGGAAAGACTAGTCTGGTATTCACTGGAGTGTAGATGGATGAGAGGGGATCTTATAGAGATGCATAAAATCATAAAAGGACTGGACAAGCTAGATGCAGGAAAAATGTTCCCAATGTTGGGGAAGTCCAGAACCAGGAGCCACAGTCTAAGAATAAAGGGGAGGCCATTTCGAACTGAGGTGAGAAAGAAAATTTCACCCAGAGAGTTGTGAATTTGTGGAATTCTCTGCCACAGAAGGCAGTGGAGGCCAATTCACTGGATGAATTTAAAAGAGAGTTAGATAGAGCTCTAGGGGCTAGCGGAATCAAGGGATACGGGGAGAAGGCAGGCACGGGTTACTGATTGTGGATGATCAGCCATGATCACAATGAATGGCGGTGCTGGCTCAAAGGGCCAAAAGGCCTCCTCCTGCACCTATTTTCTATGTTTCTATCTTTCTATGGGTCAGGCAGCATCTCTGGAGAAAAGGAATAGGTGATGTTTCCGGTCAAGTCTGAAGAAAATCTTGACCTGAAACGTCACCTATTCTCCAGGGATGCTGCCTGAGCCGCTGAGTTACTCCAGCTTTTTGTGTCTATCCTCGTTAATATATTAGGCTTTGAAGTGTGGTAACTGCTGTATCTGTAGGGAAACGAAGCAGCCATTTTAAATGAAGTACCCTTCCACAAAGAGACCATTCTAGTATGTCCCGTTATTACTGTCCTTCTGGTCATGGCTAAAAGAACATCAAGATTCCAGCTATTGCCCCAAATACAAGTATTATTTTTTTAAAGGGAGCAAAAATCAAAAACACAAAACGCACTAAATTAGGTCCAAACTGCAACTTAGTGCTTACTTTCTTTAATCTTGCTAATAGCAAGCTTTGCATTATAAAAACTGTTTCAGTTCTGTGATTAAGTCTGCCTTTGCAGTGCTATGGGTCCCTCGTACATTGAAGCAATCCCTCAATAGCATACAATATGATCACAATGTGAGGATTAATGTCCAACACTGTTGCTCATTGTTTCCCAATGAATTGGTTTTGAAGATTTCCCCATGACTGAGTTGCCAGAGGTTTATGCCTTGAAAGATCACATGAATGGTTCGAGCTCGTACCTCCAAGTGATTTTTTTGTGAAGAACCTAATCGTTTTAAATCCACTACTTAATTATTAAGGCAGCTTGATGCTGAAGCTGTGAACGTATTTATTTTCAACATTTAGCATGCATGTAATCCAGAATTGGGAGCCTCCACATTCTAAATCAGAAAATACAGAATGAATGAGCAACTTCCTTTTTCATTGACAACTAAACTAACTATAATCTCAACCTTTGATTGTATTATTATCAAGGATTCTCTATGCATAGGAATCGGAAGCAGTGAAGTTAGCATCAATTTCATTGATTTGCAGCTTGCTAGTCAGAGGTTAAGTGTCTGTACCACGCATAGATACGATTTTAAAGATGAAGTAAAACTTATGTATCAACCCGTTCCAACCATGAGTTCCTTTCTCCTCTGGTGCCACAGATGTTGACTCTTCAATGTTTGAAGCCCAGTGTCACCAATAATCTTTGTTACTTTGAGCAATTTGTGTTATTTATGGGTTAGTGTAGATGGTCCATTTGCACAAGGAGCAACAGTAAATCCAAACCTTGGCCACCATCCAAACGCAGAAAAGCTCTTCTTATGAGGGTCACGGGATTTGAGCTTTGTACATTTTCCCTATCACAGAATGCTCTAAGTTTAGCTGTAGCAACCTCACCTCCAAGCCAGCTAAAATAACCTGAACCCTGCTGATCTCAAATGGCAAATACTATAGGGCATAGCTTTCAGCTCAGACTTGGATTGTATTCTCTGGAACGTCAGAGTATGTAAAATTATGAGAGACATAGATAGGGTAGGCAGTCAGAACCTTTTTTCCGGAATGTAAATCACAAATACTAGCAGGCATAGCTTCAAGGTGAGAGGGAGAAAGTTTAAAGGAGATGTGCGGGACAAGTTGTTTACACAGAGTGGTGAGCGGCCAGAACTCACTGCCAGGTGTGGTGGTGGGGGAAATATGATCATGCACATGGATGCACACAGAATGGAGGGATATAGATCATGTGCAGGGAGAGGAGATTAGTTTATCTTGGCATCATGTTCAGTACAGACACTGTGGGCTGAAGGGCCTTTTCCTGTGTTGTACTCTACTGCTCTATGTTTTATCAATACAACTCACTCAGAATGTTCACAGGGCTAAAGCAAGTTTTCTGACAAGATGATCAGCTTGTTCATAAAACTTGTTCCGACTAAAATAAGTTAATGGACCCCTGTATGGCTTTGATGCCCGGTTAAAAACAACCCTTATTTATTTGTAAATAAATATGTCCTGAAAACTGAAAACACCAGTTTCTTGAGAATTAACCAGGATTCTTTTTTTAATTTTCGAGACCTAAACATTACTGACTAGGCCAGCAATTATGCCTATCCTTAATTAGTCTTGAGAAGTGAATCCTTCTGATGCCGAATTTAGTTGTGGTGAAAATGTAGAACTGGTGTGATACTTGGTAGTGGTGTTCCTATGTGCCTATTGGCCTTGCCGGTAGAGTTGGTTGGTTTGACAGATGCTGATAGAACAACCCAGGCAAATAACTACAGTGGATTTTGTAGATAGACACAAAATGCCGGAGTAACTCAGTGGGACAGGCAGCATCGTTGGAAAGAAGGAATGGGTGATGTTTTGGGTCGAGACCCTTCTTCAGACAGAGAGTCAGGGGGAGGGAAACTAGAGATATGGAAGGGTACAAAGAGCATGTTAAGGTGTGAAAAGGAGAGTTCAAAGCAGATGACGATCAAGGCAATGTACAATGGTTGATTGTTGGCTGAGGGGAAGGGGACAATGAGGCATACAAACAGTAAAGTTAATCAGGAGGACAGTGAAACTAGTCAGAGAAAGAGGGAGGGGGAAGGACAGAGGGAGAGGGACAGCAAGGGTTACTTGAAGTTAGAGAAATCAATTTTCATACCAAAGATAGACACAAAAAGCTGGAGTAACTCAGTGGGTCAGACTGAGATGCTGTCTGACCCGCTGTGTTACTCCAGCTTTTTGTGTCTATCTTCGTTTTTAACCAGCATCTGCAGTTCCTTCCTACACAATATTCATACCGCTGGGCTGTAAGCTGCCCAAGCGAAATATGAGATACTGTTCTTCCAGTTTGCGTGTGGCCTCACTTTGACAATGGAGGAGGCCCAGGACAGAAAGGTCAGTGTGGGAATAGGAGGGGGAGTGAAAGTGTAGACGGTAAATATCGCAGCCTTATTGCAATGACGATAGACACAATCGAACCTGAGACAGTGGATGGGGTGGAAAAGAAGCAGAATATTTAGTCCTGGATGACATTAAGGATCTTGGAGCTGAACTCATCCAGGCAAATGAAATACTTCCTTGAATTGCGCCGTCTAGATTGTGGAAAGGCCGATCTCTGGCGGTGAGAGTATAGTGGCTGCGGCTCATTAATTAATTGGGCCGGGGATGGGTGTGGAGATTATTTGAGGAGGGGTTTGAGGAGGAGTTGTGATCTCCTCCTTGCCACTTTCCCCAGCCTCCATAGCTGCCTGTATTGCCATCGAAGCAAGGTTTATTAAACACTGTCTCCCCTGCCAGAAGACAGCACAGAGTTACGTGACAGATGTCAGCACAGCACACGTACACCTTGAAGGCACTCTTGCCCAATTTTGAACATTTATTTGGGAAATTGGAGTGGGCGTTTCTGCTTCATGCGACATATATTTTTGATGAAATCTATAATTAAGAGACATTTTCCAAAAATGAGGCAGAGCACTTCAAAACACTCTGAGTGCAGAGGGTTAATCTTTGTGTCTGAGGCTTTGTGTTCTGTGGCTGAGCTCCTAAAACAACATAAAAGGCTGAAAAGGCTATGATCACTTTCTTGCCAAAGCAAATCAATTAATCATCTGAGCAATATAAATGGAGTTGTATGGATTCAAGAAATAGAAAAACAAAACAGAAAAATGCTGGAAATACTCTGCAAGTCATGCAGCATCTGTGGGGAAAGAACTTGCATGAACAAAATATTAACCCGATTCTCTCCCCAAGATACTACCTGATCTCTTCTGCTGATTGTTATCAGCACTTTCAGCTTTTGTTTCACCCAAGGAGTTTACTTAGGACTTCAGAAACCTTCTTTATGACCCACTGAAGTCTGCAAAGCCTCACATGGTGATGGTGATTATCCTTCCATTAAGCTCAGTATTAAACACAGCTTAAAAGTATTTGTCAGCCCACCTAGAAATCTTCTACAAATCTGCAACAGCATTGATGTGCAGTGGGGTCCAAGTCCATAACTCTCTGAAAGTGGCACGTAGATACAGCGGTAAAGAAGGCATGTAGTATGTTGCCTTCAGAGGTTGGGCCATTGAGCGTAAGAGTCAGGAAGCCATGATGCAGTCTTTGCCCAGACCACATTTTGAGCATTGTACGCAGTTCTGGTCTCCCCGTTACAGGAATGATGTGGAGACTTGGGAAAGGGTGCAGAGGAGGTTTACTAAAATAATGCCCGGATTAGGGGGTATTAGCCACAGAGCCATTATCATCTCTGGAATGCCGGAGGTTGCAGGGAGACCTGATAGAAGTGTATGAAATTATGAGATGCATTTGATACGGTCGAAATTCAGAACCTTTTTCCAGGGATGGAAAAATTCAAATACTTAGAGGGCATAGCTTTAAGGTGAGAGGAACAAAGTTTACAGGCAATGTGCGGGACAAGTTTTTTTACAGAGTGTCTGGAACGCACTGCCAGGGGTGGTGGTTGAGGCAGATATGGAAGTGGTGTTTGGGAGATGGGGAGATGGGGAGATATGTAGGGATATACCTTTGGATAGGCAGGGAATGGAGGAACATGGATTATGGGCAGGTAGATAAGAGCTGGTCGAGGCATCAAGTTCGGCACGGGCACGGTGGGCTGATGGGCCTGTTCATGTGCTGCACTAAAGCACAATTTGTGGGCGTTCAAAGCCCATTCCATGACAGCACCAATAAAGTGTTCCATCATCTGAAGTGCAACTACAGTCTTTGCCTGTTTAAACAGTCATAAAATTTGTCCCTGGCATTCTTTGAAGTACAAAAGATTTTTGCCCAAGTGACCCTAATTACAGGTCGATGGAATGGTCGATGGAATTTGATACAGAGAAATGTGAGGTGTTACATTTGGGAAGTCTAACATAGGCAGGACCAATACAGTTAATGGTAGGGCTCTGGGGAGTGTTGTAGAGCAGTGGGATCTTGGAGTGCAGTTACATAGTTTATTGAAAGTGGCATCACACGTAGATGGGGTGGTCAAAAATACTTTTGGCACATTGGCCTTCATCAGTCAGAGCATTGAGTACAGAAGTTGAGAGGTCGTGTTGCAGTTCTATAAGATGTTGGTGAGACCGCATTTAGAATATTGTGTTCAGTTCTGGGCACCGTGTTATAGGAAAGATGTTGTCAAGCTGGTAAGGGTGCAGAGAAGATTTACGAGGATGTTGCCAGGACTCCAGCGGCCTGAGCTATAGGGAGATGTTGAGCATGTTAGGACTCCATTCCTTGGAGCGCAGGAGGATGAGGGGTGATCTTATACAGGTGTACAAAGTCATGAGAGGAATAGATTGGGTAGAGGCACAGAGTCTCTTGCTGACAGTAGTGACATTGAGAACCAAAGGACATAGGTTTAAGGTGAGGAGGGGACAAAGCTTTAATAGGAATCTGAGGCTAGTGGGGTAGGATAATCTGAAGAAGGGTCTCAACCTGAAACGTCACCCATTCCTTCCCTCCAGAGATGCTGCCTGTCCCACTGAGTTGCTCCAGCATTTTGTATCTACCTTCGATTTAAACCAGCATCTGCAGCTCTTTCCTGCACATTGTAGGGTAGATAGATTAATTCAAAGCTTTAATTAACAAGAGGCACTATGACAATGTGCCATCACTGAGACATAGTTGAAAGACAGGCAGGACTGGCAACAGTATCCCGGGCTATACAGTTTCATGGGGGAATAAAATAGGAGCTGGCACAACAATGTTTATCAAGGAAAGGTTTGAGGAAGGATATACTAGAAGGCTCCTCAAATGAGGCCACGTCGGGGATAGATTAGGAACAAAAAGGCTGTCATCACTTTACAGGAGTGCATTACAGACCGCCTCAATCAACAGGAGATAGAGGAACAGATATGTGGGTGAATAGAAGAGAGATGTGATACAAATAGGGTTTATAGTACTGGGGGATTTGTTTCCCAAATACTGTATTAACCAGGATAGCCTTAGCAAAAAAGGCACAGAGGGAAACATTTTTGGAGTGTGTCCGGGAGAGAGTGATGAAGTGCAAGTACATTACCTTGTCTTGGGGAATGGAGCTGGTCAGCTGGAGGACTACCTTGGAGATAATGACCACAACACTGTATATTTCAAAATGGAAAAACATGGAAAAAATTGAATCATATATCAGTTTAAAGAACTAAAGATGGGAGAGACCCATGAAGAATATTTTTAAAATGTAAGATAAATGTGAGGTTATCCACTTTGGCGGCAAAAACAAGGAGGCAGATTATTATCTCAATGGTGTCAGATTAGGTAAAAGGGAAGTGCAACGAGACCTGGGTGTCCTTCTACACCAGTCACTGAAAGTAAGCATGCAGGTACAGCAGGCAGTGAAGAAAGCTAATGGCATGTTGGCCTTCATAACGAGAGGATTTGAGTATAAGAGCAAAGAGGTCCTTCTGCAGTTGTATAGGGCCCTGGTGAGACCACATCTGGAGTATTGTGTGCAGTTTTGGTCTCCTAATTTGAGGAAGGACATCCTTGCTATTGAAGCAGAGCAGCGTAGGTTCACGAGGTTAATCCCTGGGATGGCGGGACTGTCATATGAGGAAAGATTGGAAAGACTGGGCTTGTATTCATTGGAATTGAGAAGTATGAGAGGGGATCTTATAGAAACATTTTAAATTATAAAAGGACAGGACAAGCTAGATGCAGGAAGAATGTTCCCAATGTTGGGTGAGTCCAGAACAAGGGGCCACAGTCTAAGAATAAAGGGGAGGCCATTTAAAACTAAGAGAAAAAATTTGTGGAATTCTCTGCCACAGAGGGCAGTGGAGACCAATTCACTGGATGAATTTAAAAGAGAGTTAGATAGAGCTCTAGGGGCTAGTGGAATCAAAGGATATGGGGAGAAGGCAGGCACGGGTTACTGATTGTGGACGATCAGCCATGATCACAATGAATGGTGGTGCTGGTTCAAAGGGCTGAATGGCCCCCTTCTGCACCTATTTTCTATGTTATTCTATGTAAGGTGACACTTGAAAAATAAGTTTGATGGGTAAGGAGGGGTTATGAAAAATCACTGGCAGACAGGATGAAGGTAAATCTGAAGGCGTTTTGTAAATAAAGAGCAAAAGAATAACCAGGGGAAGAACTGGGCCCATCAGGGTCCAAAATTGCAATCAGTGTGTGGAGCCAGAAGGTATAGGTGAGGTCTTAAATAGGGTCACATAGCACAGTAACAGGCCCTTCAGCCCAACTTGTCCATGCCAACCAAGATGCCCTATCTAAGCTAGTCCCATTTGCTCATTTTTGGCCCATATCCCTCTGACACTTTCCGTTCCTCGTACTTGTCCAAGTGTGTTTTAAACACAGTTATAGTACCTGCCTCAACTACTTCTTCTAGCAGCTCATTCCATGACCCACCAACCTTTGAATGAAAAAGTTGCCTGATTTTATACACCACTTTTAGACCACCCTTTAGCCTCCTGCACTTCAAGAAATAAAGTCCTAGCCTGCCCAACCTCTTTCTCCAGCTCAGACCCTCGAATCCTGGCAACATCCTCGTAAATATTTTCTGTACTCTCTCCAGTTGATCGCCATCCAACCTATAGCAGAGTGACCAGAATTAAACACAATATTCCAAATGCGGCCCCACCAACATCTTGTCCGACTGCAATAGAATGTCTCGACTTCTCTACTCAATATCCCGACTGTAAAAGGCCAATGTAGCAAAAGCCTTCTTGATCGCCCTATGTACATGCGATGGTATGGAAAAGTCCTTGTGCTGGAGAGTGTGTAAGGGAGTTGCAAATTCACCGGGATGTTGCTTGGGATGGAGCATTTCAGCAACGAGGTGGGACAGGAGAGGCTGGACCTCTTCTCCCATGGACAGAGGAGATAAAGAAGGGATATGACTGAGGTACATAACGTTATGCAGAGAATAGATGGGGTAGTGTGGGGAAACCATTCCATTTATCAGAGGGAAATAAAAATAGAGAACATCAATTTAGAGTAAGTGGTAGAGATTTAGCGATGATCTAAGAGGGGCCATTTTCTTCATGAGTAGCAGGACTTCACTGCTGGAGAGAGTGGTGGTGGCAGACTCTCTGACAGCATTGCAAAGTGTCGGGATGAGCCTCGGCAAAAAAAGACATGAGCCACATATAAAATTATTAAGGGATTGGACACGCTAGATGCAGGAAACATGTTCCTGGTGTTGGGGGAGTCCAGAACAATTGGCCACAGTTTAGGAATAAGGGGTAGGCCATTTAGAACTGAGATGAGGGAAAACATTTTCACCTAGAGAGTTGTGAATTTGTGCAATTCTTAGCCTCAGGGGGCAGTGGAGGCCGATTCACTGGATGCATTCAAAAGAGAGTTAGATAGAGCTCTAGGGGCTAGCGGGGTCAAGGGGTATGGGGAGAAGGCAGGCACAGGTTACTGATTGTGGATGATCAGCCATGATCACAATGAATGGCGGTGCTGTCTCGAAGGGCCGAATGGCCTCCTCCTGCACCTATTTAAGTATCTATGTATCTAAATGTTGGAAGAGAGGATCAATATGGATGGGTGGCCATTGGATAGTGTGGACATGGTGTTCAACTCTTTGACTCTACATCAGGACAAAGCATTGGCAGAAAGAGAGCTGGTATAAAGAGGAAGGTGGAGGGATGAGGCAGGGATGGTAGTTGGCCGGTGGTGAAGACATTATCACCTCAAACCCACCCACCAGGAGGCAATGTTGAGCATTGCTCAGCAGAACCTTTTACAAACCCAAACTAAATACATGCATTCTACATAAACAAATACACGTCATAGAGTCATAGAGACATACAGCATTGAAATCTTGCCCTTTGGCCCATCTTACCTACACCGACCAACATGACTCGAGGACCAGAGGACATGGGTTCAAGGCAAAGGGGAAAAGATTTAATAGGAATCTGAGAGGTAACTTTTTTACACCAAGAGTGGTGGGTGTGTGGAACAAGCTGCCAGAGGAGGTAGTTGAGGTAGTGACTATCCCAACATTTATGAAGCAGTTCAACAGGTTCATGGTTAGGACAGGTTTGGAGGGAAAGGGCCCAAATGCTGGCAGGTGGGACTAGTGTAGCTGGGACGTGTTGGCCGGTGTGGGCAAGTTGGGCCAAAGGGCCTGTTTCCACACTGTATCACTCTATGACTCTATGACCCATCTACACTGGTCCCACCTGCCTGCATTTGGCCCTTATCCCTCGAAACCGATCCTATGCATCTACGCGTAAACCAAGTAAACCACATAGGTTTCATATATTAGCAAATAGGAGAGGTGAGCAACTGTTGCCACCCCATAGACTGAGCACACAATGAGGGTGAGGTGTAAATGCTGCTGCACACTGGGTCTCCAACATACAACCCACACAAGGTGTGAATGTGACCTTGTCTGCCTGCTACAATCCAAGGATCCAATGGACACAATGTTCTCACAATGAGTCTTTTTTTCAACCACAACAGTATGTGGCCTCATAATCAATCCCAATGAAAGTCATGGAAGAAAAACCCCATTTGAGTTTGCAGTTTCCAATTCGTGAAGAGACAGTAGTATAAGAAAATAACTGCAGATGCTGGTACAACTCGATTTATTCACAAAATGCTGGAGTAACTCAGTAGGTCAGGCAGCATCTCGGGAGAGAAGGAATGGGTGACGTTTCGGGTCGAGACCCTTCTTCAGACTGATGTCGGGGGTGGGACAAAGGAAGGATATAGGT
Source organism: Rhinoraja longicauda (assembly GCF_053455715.1). NCBI lineage: Eukaryota > Metazoa > Chordata > Chondrichthyes > Rajiformes > Arhynchobatidae > Rhinoraja > Rhinoraja longicauda. Next base: position 1,937,934 of record NC_135982.1, on the reverse strand, counting down.
GGAGACAGGAAGATAGAGGGAGATCTGGGAAGGGGGAGGGGAAGGGAGGGACAGAGGAGCTATCTGAAGTTGGAGAAGTCGACGTTCATACCACCGGGCCGCAAACTGCCCAGGCGAAATATGAGGTGCTGCTCCTCCAATTTCCGGCGGGCCTCACTATGGCACTGGAGGAGGCCCATGACAGAGAGGTCAGACTGGGAATGGGAGGGGGAGTTAAAGTGCTGGGCCACCGGGAGATCAGTTGCGTTAATGCGGACCGAGCGCAGGTGTTCAGCGAAGCGATCGCCGAGCCTGCGCTTGGTTTCGCTGATATAAATAAGTTGACATCTAGAGCAGCGGATGCAATAGATGAGGTTGGAGGAGGTGCAGGTGAACCTCTGTCTCACCTGGAAAGAATGTTTGGGTCCTTTGATGGAGTTGAGGGGGGAGGTAAAGGGACAGGTGCTGCATCTCGTGCGGTTGCAAGGGAAAGTGCCCGGGGTTGGGGTGGTTTGGGTAGGAAGGGACGAGTGGACCAGGGAGTTACGGAGGGAACGGTCTCTGCGGAACGCAGAGAGGGGAGGGGATGGGAAGATATGGCCAGTGGTGGGGTCCTGTTGTAGGTGACGGAAATGTTGGTGGATGATATGTTGGATCCGCTGGCTGGTGGGGTGGAAGGTGAGAACGAGGGGGATCCTGTCCTTGTTACGAGTGGGGGGAGGGGGAGCAAGAGCGGAGCTGCGGGATGTAGAAGAGACCCTAGTGAGAGCCTCATCTATAATGGAGGAGGGGAAGCCCCGTTTTCTGAAGAACGAGGACATCTCGGAAGCCCTAGTCTGAAACACCTCATCCCGGGCGCAGATGCGGTGTAGACGGAGGAATTGGGAATAGGGGATAGACTTTTTGCAGGGGACCGGGTGGGAAGAAGTGTAGTCCAGATAGCTGTGCGAGTCAGTGGGCTTGTAGTAAATGTCCGTCACTAGTTTTTCTCCTGTGATGAAGATGGTGAGGTCCAGAAACGGGAGGGAGATGTCAGAGATAGTCCAGGTATATTTAAGGGCAGGATGGAAATTGGAGGTGAAGTGTATGAAGTCAGTGAGTTTTGCATGGGTGCAAGAGGTAGCACCAATGCAGTCGTCGATGTAGCGGAGGTAGAGTTCGGGGATGGGGCCAGTGTACGTCTGGAACAGGGATTGTTCGACGTGAAGAGACAGTGATATTTGTGCATTGTTTTTAATTTGCAAGATGCCACTTTTGCACAGGGCCTTGGATGAAGGTGCTTAAACTGAAATAAGAATAACAAGCTGGAGATCAAAGTGGACAGCTTGTTCTTCCTTTACGTGACAAGCAGTGGCACTTCCATGTAATCTTTAATGAGCATGCTGGGTTACATTTTATACCACTCGGGAAGAAGAATTTGCATTGTGGCCTTCACTATCTCCAGATGTGTAAAGCCTTTTATAAGCAGTGAAGCATGGTCGAGGTGTGATTGCTTTTACAATAAACGGTAGGGCAGTGCCATTCTGTCCACATCCAGCAAAACAACACGAAGGTTATAATATACACTTAACGACCTTGTTTGAGTGATAAATATTGATCTTTAACGAATTTTGTAGGATATCTTATATTCATGCTAGAGGGCAGGTTGGGCCTTAATTAAACTCCTCAAGCGGAATATTGTGTGGTTCTAGAAATACTGCAGTCGGTGTTACTGAATCTCCTCTAAAGGGGAGATAAAGAAAGGAAGTCATTGCTCCTATTGTACAGAATAAACAGGTGACAGTAGATATGGGATTGTGTGGCCTGATTAGACCATTTACTTGCACAGGCTCGGGGTTTAAAAACTTTACCCTGGTCCTGACAAAGAGACAACTCTTGGCTTCTTTCCATTCACGATGATGTCGTGCATGATTTACTACATCCCCTCCCCATTACCATTGATATCACCTGACAATTCATCTGCAACTACTTAACCATTGACCTTGGAAAATTCATTGGTTGTTATTGTTAAAATATCTAATAATTTGTTTGGATATTTCTACATAACTGATCAAGTAGGTGAACATAAAGTCGTACAGTGGTACTGATGGAAGCAAGCCTTTCTGCCCACCAAGGCCGCATCTATCATCAAGCACCCATTTACATCAATCCTGCAAAAATCTTAATTTCCCATTGATCTCTCCACACCCCTCTTCATCCCCCCCCCCCCCCCCCCACCAAGACCCCAGCCTCACCTGTGCAACATGGTATTGTAGAATGGCCGATTAATCTACCAATCCAAACCACTTTGTGAAATGGAAGGTCACCAAATCGTTTATTCTTAATTGCTAACTGTATGTTTGTGTTGTCATTTGTGAGCGGAGCACCAAGGCTCATTCCTTGTAAATGCACTTACTTGGCCAATAAACTTATTCATTCATTCATTCATTCATTTAATGCTCCCAGGGGAAACCACGTGGTCACGGGGAGAACGTGCAAACTCCACACAGACAGTGTACCTGGATGACTGGAGCTGTGAAGCGGTCTAGTTGTTACCTGACTGTGCCACCTATAACCCTAAACTCACCCACCCCAACCATTCTCTCCATTGCTCAATCTATTGGAAACATTGTGTCTCAGAACATTGGTGCCAGGCTGAGGTATTTGAGTATGTAGGACATGCAGGAAGAAACTGCAGATGTTGGTTTACACCAAAGACAGACACAAAATGCTGGAGTAACTCAATGGGTCAGGCAGCATCTCTGGTGAAAAGGAATAGTTGACATTTTGGGTCAAGACCCTCGTTCAGACTGAGAGTCAGGGAGAGGGAAACCAGAGGTATGAACAGGTACAAAGAACAAATGAATGAAAGGGATGAAAAGAACTATTTTTATTAACAAGCTTTGATTTGTTTTTTTCATACCTTCCATTTATTTGTTTGTGTAGTGTGATATTCATTACTAACAACTCTGATCCGTTTGTTAATGTCTTCTTAACGATTGAAAGTTAAGACTGCTCTCATTTGTCATTCTGCTGAGGCTGTCAACATCTCAGTAAAAGAGAGAGCAAGACTCACATTTTTAATACATAGTATCTTTGCCCCAAATCATTTTGCGAATAACAATTTATTCTGAGTACATGTGGCTGTGTAGGTGAACGCTGTGGTAAGCACACACACAAACAGCAAAAAACAGGTGAATGGCCAGTTAACCTGGAATTTAGTTGATTAGCTGAAAGGCGATTGTTTGGTCAAATTTCTTGATTTTCATGATCGAAAAGAAGATTGTTTTTCAAACGGCTCAGTTTAAATCTACAACTGGATTGGGGGAGATGGGGGCCTCATTTTAATCTCTCTTCATCCTCCACTTGCTTAATGCTCAGCATTGTGCTGGATTGTCAGTCTTGATAAAGGCACGAAAATCTTTAACCTGGGCTTGAATCCACTGCCGCTGCTCATCGGAGGAGGGAACTACCAACTGACCCAAACGACTGCTACAGATTGCAAATAAACGTTTTACATTTATCCTTCTAAAGCTGACCACTTTAAACATATGTTCGAGTCCATACACCAGCGTTGTTCGGTTTAAGCTAGATCATATGGTTGCAAGGCAGCTGCTGTTGATTATAAACTAATCAGCAGACTGAAACACAAGTGCAGAGAGTCTCCATCACTCAGTGATAATGATCACACCCCACGTGCCAGAGAAAGGCTCGGGGCAATTCAGAGCAATTAACGCAATTAGGATCACTTATCTTTCTTAAGAAATAGAGGAAAATCGCAGGGCAATATTACAATCGCTGTGCTGCCTCAGTCCTACATCACAATGTATTTTCTTTCTAAATCTTTTTAGCTGACTTTGTTTTCTTAATTTGTGGTTGTAATTGTCAAGGCCAACAAAATTGATTCAGACACTCCTAATAAAATTGCAAGTGCAAATGAAGATTGTTTTATTGAATTAATTGTGGTTTTACTTAAACAGGATCATCTCTTCCGCTTCTTTGTGTTTGCTGATTGAAACTGAGAACCTGTTTTTGGACTGCTGTTTTTTTAAATATATAATTGGAAACTCAAAACCGACAGTTATTTAAACTAATAGTGACTGCGGACCTGTGTGCAACTTGAGGGTGTGAACACAGGCAAGTTCACGAGGCTTTTCACCGCAGTCTTGTTGAGGCTACAGTGCCACTGAATGAGGTCTGTGCCCCATGACAACACAAGGGGCAGAACCCACACAGGCCAAAGAAGGGTCTCCATCAGCAACATCACCTAGTCCATCTCTCCAGAGATGCTGCCTGACCCGTTGAGTTACTCCAGCACTCTGTGAAACGTCACCTAGTCCTTCTCTCCAGAGAGTATAAGAAAATAACTGCAGATGCTGGTACAAATCGAAGGTATTTATTCACAAAATGCTGGAGTAACTCAGCAGGTCAGGCAGCATCTCAGGAGAGAAGGAATGGGCGACATTTCGGGTCGAAGAAGGGTCTGAAGAAGGGTCTGGACCCGAAACGTCGCCCATTCCTTCTCTCCTGAGATGCTGCCTGACCTGCTGAGTTACTCCAGCATTTTGTGAATAAATACCTTTCCTCCAGAGATGCTGCCTGACCCACTGAGTTATTCCAGCTTTTTGTGTCTGCCTTCAGGCCATTCGACATGGATTATTATTGACCAATGCAGTACTCTCCATGCTCATCCTCATATTCCACAATTTTGGTATCCAAAAATACATCAATCTCAATTAAATGGAACAATGCATCTGTAGTCCTTTGGGGGAAAGAATCTCACAGATTTACCACCCTCTGAAGAAATAAATTTCTCCTCATTTCCATTGGAAATGGTTGACCCTTTATCCTGAGAATCTGCTCCTCAGTTTCCGATGCTCCAGCTGGGGGATAAATCCTTTTAGTATCTGCCATATCAATCCCTCTCAGATATATTTAGGCTTCAATGAGATCACCTTTGATTCTTTTACAGTCCAGTGAGCATGGGTCAATCGTACTAAATCACTTCATTATGACAGTCCCCTCATCCCCTTCAACAATCTGCTCAACATACACGATACTGCCAGCTACATCTATCCCTAGACTTGGAGACCAAAGCTGCTCATAGCGCTCCGTGTAGTCTTACCAAAGCCCTGTATCATTACAGAAAGGGTGGTGCAGCGGTAGAGTTGCTGCCATGCAGCACCAGAATCCCGGGTTCGATCCTGACCACGGGTGCCGTCTGTACAGAGTTTGTACGTTCTCCCCATGACCTGCGTGGGTTTTCTCCAGGTGCCCCGGTTTCCTCCCACACTCCAAAGACGTACAGGTTTGTAGGTTAATTGGCCTGGTAAAAAATGTAAATTGTCCATAGTGTGTGTGGGACAGTGTTCGTGTGCGGGGATCGCTGGTCAGCACGGACTTGGTGGGCCGAAGGGTCTGTTTCCCTGCTGTATCGCTAAACTAAACTAAAAGAAAGATTTCCTTGCAGTGAAGGCAAACATCTATTCAGTATTTGCTTGGCTTACTGCCAGCATTTTAAGATCGTATCTTTCATGAAAAATACCATATCGGGATCTTGCTGCAGCTTAATATTTACTAGCTTCTTAACATCTAAAAACATTATTTTTTCTATTCTCCCCACCAAAGTGACTATCTTTTTGTCATGTACCTATTTCCATACATATTCACAATTTATGAATATATGCGGGAAGTTTGCAGGTGATGTAAACGGTGGCCATTGGAGCTGACAGTAAGGAGGGAATCTTTAGACCGCAGAGAGATAACGTCTGGTTGGACAAGCATAAAAATGGCAAAGGGAATTTAATTCAGGGATGTGCGCGATATACTTTTGTGTGGTTTCAATAAACAGAGAATGATTCACCCAATTAGAGGTAATTTAGGTGCAGAGAGACAGAGGTACCGAGGCACAGATCTTTGAAGACAGCAGTACAGGTCCATGAAGTGGTTTACATGCAAAAGGAGGGCCTTTATCAGCCATGACAGAATATTAAAGCCAGAAAGTCATGCTGAAACTACATCTCACTGCCGGAGAGGTGCCGGGAGACTGGAGGGTGGCAAATGTTGTGTCTCTTTTCAAGAAGGTCTGCAGGGAAAATGCTGGGAACTATAGGCCAGTGAGCTTAACATCTGTAGTTGGTAAATTAGAGTATTCCGAGGGATAGATTATACAGGCATTTGGATGGGCAAGGGCTGATTAGGGACAGTCAGCATGGTTTTTGTACGTGGGAGGTCGTGTCTCACAAATCTGATTGATTTTTTTGAAGACGTGACCAAAAAGGTTGATGATGGCAGAGCTGTAGATGTTGTGTACGTGGACATTCGACAAGGTTCTGCATGGTAGGCTGCTCTGGAAGATCAAAATCCCTCTTTTACACAGGCTGTTTTGTCAGTGTTCTGCTCCAGAATATAATGTGTAACAAGTTAAACATCACAAGTCAGTGCTGTTTTCTGAATCTCAAAGCACCTCATCTGTTGATCTATCCCATTTTGGGAAACATGGGGTCCAGCAATGTTATGAATCAGAAAGCATAACTCATCTAAAAGAGGGCTACAGTCATGTACGGATGTCCACTCTGTGATAGAACATGAATGCAGTAGTGAGCGAATACTGCATTGTCACAGGAACAACTTTCAAAAGGTGGATTAAACTGGGCGCCATGCAAGTTGCAATGTATTCACTTTGTTTATGCTTGTGAGACCATGCTTTACACAAATTGGCTGCCATGCATGACTGCCATGCATGACTGCCATGCAACGCAGTAGTGACTGCATTTGAAAGATAATCAATGAATTGTGAAGTGCGTCAGAAAGTCTGCATCCATGAAAGATACTGTATAAATCCCAGAGTTCTTCCTTTAGGACTTATGAACTGTCACATAAAAGGCAGGAGGTTTTTGTTGGTGTGCCTATTTCTCTTCTTTCTCTGTTTATTTAACATGCCTGCACTGGGCGGTGCGCCCCCATTGTAAACAGCTATTTAGCAATGAGGTCCTGCGGGTGAGATCAGGAAGGGCATGATTAATAATAATGTAAGCAAAACCACACTGAAACAAAACCAGTGCGGCTCCATTCACATGTGGCAAGCTGGGTATAAAGAGAAAAAATAAATAACACAGCTGAGTAAACGTTCATGAGAATACCGATAAATTGGTGCTGACACGGTGCACGTTTGAACTGCAAGTGACCAGATAGCAGTTGTTTAATCACTGAAGTGGATAAGAAATTTCTGATACCAGTGAAGCCGGTCCCAGGAGTGGAAGGGGTGGGACTTTGTTGACATTCTAATGAGTCCCATGCAGGGTAGCAAGGTGAGGTGGGGGGGGGGGATAGAGGAGGAATGGGGTTCTGTGGGAATGAGTTGATACCAGGGGGAATGGACCATAGAGATTTGCAGGGTGGAAACATGGTACCAAGGGAGCTGATTGATACTGTGGTGATGAGTTCACACTGGAAACATCAAGTGGGTGAGGATAGTTACATTTTCTACAATAGTCCTACTCCTGCAAGTTTTATTCCATTCCAACTTTAACAATGGATGATGGCTGTACCAATGCTACAAGGCTGAATACTACACAGCACGGTGGTAGAGCTGCTTTCTTACAGCTCCAGAGACACGGGTTCAATCCTGACTACGGGCGCTGTCTATGTGGAGTTTGTACGTTCTCCCCGTGACCCGCGTGGGTTTTCTCCGGGTGCTCCGGCTTCCTTCCACACTCCAAAGACGTAGAGGTTTGTAGGTTAATTGGCTGTGGTAAAGATTGCATAGTGTCCGTAGTGTGCAGGATGGTGTTAGTGCACTGGGCGGCACGGTCTCGGTGGCCAAAGGGCCTGTTTCTGTGCTGTATCTCTAAACTAAGCTGAACTAAACTTCACCATACGCACTGCACAAGGTCAAAAAGGCAGCTTTACGATAACTCTGAGAGTGAGTGAAACAGGTAAAGCAATGAGAGTTGCCAGCAGAAGCTTCCGCCAGAAACACACTAATACAAACCTGGTTTTATCATATCATATCATATCATATATATACAGCCGGAAACAGGCCTTTTCGGCCCTCCAAGTCCGTGCCGCCCAGCGATCCCCATACATTAACACTATCCTACACCCACTAGGGACAATTTTTTTTTAAACATTTACCCAGCCAATTAACCTACATACCTGTACGTCTTTACATTTGCAATGTTTGAATCTCTTCACAGGTAACCTGGGTTAGTTTATAAAATAATGTCATGAAGGCTTAGGAAAGTATTTGAAAGTGGAACTTTAATGGAAGTGTAAAAGCAAACATTGCAGATGTGGGAAATCTGAAAAAGAAATAGCAAATGCGGGAGAGACTGGTCAGTTCAGGCAGCATCCGCATCCAGAGGTTTCAGGTTGGCAACCATTTGTCAGCACGCGGGGCAGTGAAACAACAAGCATGTTCTAGGTTGCAGAGTGGGAGAGGGATGAGAGTCAAGCATATCCACCACACCATCGTAACAGCATCAGATACAGAGAGGGTAGAGAGTCACAACCTTTCTCCAAGGGTTGAAATGTTCAACACTGGAGGGCACAGCTATAAGGTGAGAAGGGAAAGTTTAACGGCGATGTCCAGGGTAGGTTTTGTTACACAGAGAGTGGTGGGGGTCAGGAACATATTGCCTGGAGTGGTGGTGGAGGCGGATAAGATAATGGTATTTAAGAGGTTTTTAGAGTGGCACGTGGAACTGCAGGCTGTGGAGGAATATGGATCATGTACAGGCAGATAAGATCAGGTTAACCAGGCATCATGTTCAGCACAAACATTGTGGGCCAAAGGGCCGGTTCCTGTGCTGTACTGTTCCATGTTCTATGCAGGAGCCAGGGAATCATCCTTGGCCCCTTTGTTAACAGTTTCACGTTATTAAGTTAAGGTAAGTTTCCGCTGCTAGGCCGCCCTGCACAGCAAGGTCTGATGTGCCTTTAAAGTTTGTTAAAATGGAATGTGGGCATTTGTAAAAATCCTTATTTGCTCCTTAAGTGAGGAGGTGACACCAGTAGTGAGTTCAATGTCACGTATGGTCTGCATTGACAAAGGGTGGCAGGTTTCCTTTCCTGAAGAATGCCAGTGAATTAGATGAGTTTTTACACCAATCTCATAGTTTTGTGGTTACTCTTACTGACTCTGGGTGTAATTCCAGATTTATTTAATTATTTGAATTTAAACTCCCCAGTTACAATGGTGGAATTCAATCTGGTGGCTCCAGTTCAATGGTGGAGAGTGTGGCTGGTTGTCCAGTAACTCGGCCACCCCACTGTGTAACCACAGCCCAACTCACACCCCCGTAACTTGGCCACCCCACTGTGGAACCACAGCCCTGTAACTCAGCCACCCCACTGTGGAACCACAGCCCAACTCACACCCCCATCATCAGCTTCTGCATCCAACCTTATTTACCAATGCTGACCAACTTAAAAAGGGCAGGATTATTATTCTTGTGCCAACACTTTGTGTGTGTTCTTAAAGGATTTTTGCCTGAATCTATCCTTCTCTTTCTGTCTGGGGGACCTATGTTTGATGCAGGAAATACTTTAAAACATTTCATGATATCTAGTATTTGTGTATCATTTCACCAATGGTTTTTGCTGGTACCTGATTAAGGTTCTGACTCAGCAACGATTACTGCCTGACTTTGAAACTCCTTTAAACAAAAACGTAAATTGGTTTGGTTTTAATTTACTTTAGTTTTAGTTTAGTTTAGATTAGTTCAGTTCAGTTTAGTTTAGATTAGTTCAGTTTAGATTAGATTAGTTCAGTTTAGTTTAGTTTAGTTTAGTTTAGTTTAGTTTAGTTTAGTTTAGTTTGGTTTAGTTTGGTTTAGTTTGGTTTAGTTTGGTTTAGTTTGGTTTTGTTGAGTTCACAGATACGACATTGAAACAGCCTCTTCGGTCCACTGAGTCCACACCAACCATCAACAACCCACTCTCACTAGTTCTATGTTATCCCACTTTCACATCCACTTCCTACACACTAGGTATTTATTCACAAAATGCTGGAGTAACTCAGCAGGTCAGGCAGCATCACACTAGGGGCAAACTACGGAGGTCAATTAACCTACAAACCCGCACCCAGAGAAAACCCTCACAGTCACAGGGAAACTCCACACGGACAGCACCCGAGGTCAGGATGGAACCTGGGCCTCTGGTGCCGTGAGGCAGTGGCTCTACCAGCTCACCACTGTGCCGTCCTTTGATTTGTTCAGACAAAGCACCCATTTTCTTGAGGGAACGAGTGAGTGACGTTGATTTTGAAGATTGAAAATAAATGTGAGGGGCGGGGAAATTAGAAAGAAAGCCAGACAGGTGGATATGCTGGCCAATGTACGATAGTCACTGCTTGCCTCCACGACAGGTGCTGAGCGGTGACTGTGTCTGGTGGAGCAGTGGGGTGAATGGGAGATCTGGCACGGGGGAATGTTTGGTGCTCGCTCACATCTCTGTGTATGGGATTGAGGACTAGCAATCTACAGTCCCACATGCTGCAGAGGTGCCCTTGTTCCCCAACACCTTCCCTGCCTTTCATGTCCTGTGGTGTACGATTGCTGTTTGACATTTGGGACAGGGCAGGTCACCGGAAGCCAACACAGATAAAAGCAGGAAGTGAAAACAACACAAAATCATTCATTATAGAGTGAAAGTGCACCTATCACCATTAATTCCTCACATACTGAATGATCGTATCAGAAGGTACATCTCTGTTCCCCTTTTCTTCATTTCTATAATGAATTTTGAAATTTGTAAAAGAAAATGAAATAAAAGGACAAGGAATTTCTTAAAATGACACATTGGCAACATTAGATTCCCCCTCAAGGAGTACAGGGAGGATATGCCCTGTGTCTCCATGTGTGTGTGTGACTCGATCACCAGGTAAACGGCAGAATGTATTTGTAATGAACTCTGCAGGGACCTGGGAACGAGATCTTCTGTCCATAAAGACCAGACAGTGAACACTGACTGTATTGCTGCCCCACGCATTGTACAGCAGAGAAGCGTCTTTCTGCACATCAGCAGGCTGTGGTCTGGAACCACAGTGCATCGTCATCTCAGTAATTCTATATGGAACACGTTGCACACATCAACACACAGCAGTTTTATCCATATTGTGCATGTGATCGCACTAGTAAAATGCTTGATGATTGTAACGTCCAGGTTCAGGAACAGCTTTTTCCCTACAGCCATCAGGCTATTAAACACCACAACCTCAAATAAGCTCCGAACTACAGAGACTATTTTTGTTATTATTGCACTATTTATTTTTTAGATTTAGATTTAGAGATACAGCTCAGAAACAGGCCTTTCGGCCCACCGAGTCGGCTCCGCCCAGCGATCCCCGCACATTAACACTATCCTACCAGACTAGGGACAATTTTAACATTTACCCAGTCAATTAACCTACATACCTGTACGTCTTTGGAGTGTGGGAGGAAACCGAAGATCTCGGAGAAAACCCACGCAGGTCACGAGGAGAACGTACAAACTCAGTACAGTACAGCACCCGTAATCAGGATCGAACCTGAGTCTCCGGCGCTGCATTCGCTGTAAGGCAGCAACTCTACCGCTGAGCCACCGTGCCAATATTGTTTGTTTATTTTCTGTATGTGTGCTGGTGTACTTATATTTCTGTGTGTGTGTGTGTGTATGTGAATATGTGTGTATACACACTGAACTTTTTATTCTCGTTTATTATATTGCTTACAATGTACTACGTTTACATATTCTGTTGTGCTGCTGCAAGTAAGAATTTCATTGTTCTATCTGGGGCACACGACAATAAAACACTCTTAAGTCTCAACTCTTGAAAGAATCTCAGCTCCGGCCAGATCCACTATCACAAGTACATTATTTTCACTGTTTAGTGCTTGTAACAGTGCTTGTATCTTACAAGCTTGTCAGGAGACGAGTTTTATTATTGTGTCTTTTGTTGAGTGCTGGAATAATAATTGTTTTAAACTGAATTTAACAAACTGAGTGCTGCACAATTTTGGGTTAAAGCTTGGATTTAGTTCATGATGGAGTCGACTTGTTAAGAGCCATGGAAAGGTCCTTTGGTTTCACCGTGCCAGGACTGATGTGCCCATTTTAACTTGCTGCTCTTATGAATGGCCACGGTGTCGAAATCTCTTGTAATAGAGACGCGATGTGAGGAAGGTTCAGAGGTCAAGCCTGGCTGATGTGATTAGTGGGAGTGACAGAAAGCGCTTTCAAATCACTCGGCGGAGCTCGGAGAGAAGGGAGAGGGAGATAGAGTTTCACCAGCGCAGGGAAAGAAAGGGATGAAGAGGTGGTCAAGGGGGCAGAAGGCTCTGCCTCTGTTGCCGAACACTCGGCCTAGTGCTGCTGCATGCCCACTGGAGTTGGCCATGCTTTACAGTAGTTTGCAAGCTATTAATTTGGAGACCATTCAAACAAGTCCAGCTCTTGAGGCCCACAATCACAGAGTTCCACAACTTTAAACACAATCACAGGTCAGCACTTTCTGATTTTATTCTCAGTACTACTTGAGGGAGAATCAAATGTTACCCCTGTGTCATTTTAAGCAATTCCTTGTGCTTTGATTCCACTCTCTTTCACAAATTACAAAATTCATTGTAAAAACTGAGAAAAGAGAAACAGAGATTTATCTTCTGATATGGCAGTTCAGTATGCAAGGAATTAATGGTGATTGAGGCACTTTAACTCTTTAATGAATATTTTTTTTTGCTTTATTGCTTTTATTTTTGATGGCTTTCAGTAATCTGTCTTGTCCCAAATGTCAAACAGCAATAGTATACAATTAGCTCTCTCCTCGTTCTGCACCGACGCTCCAGGCATAAGCTGGCATAACGGCAATGTACTGCCAATTTAGGCTCTCTGTGAATTGTTCGTAATGGCAAGACCCTGCGTAGATTGTCCACACGAGCACAGTGCATCCACGATGGGGCATCTGTGAGAAAGGAAGGACCTCCCTATGTTCAGAGGATAATTGTGGTCACTCTCTTCTGAAAGGGGGCCGTGCTTTAAGTTTACTTTCCACGTTGCACTTGAAGCTGGGCCTGGCGTAAGGATAAGGAGAGGAAGTGTCCTTGGTGGGTATAACAAAGGCAAACATCAGCATGAGACAGGTTCCAATCCCACACTGTCAAGGACTTTCCAGGCATAAGAGATGCAAGTAAGATGGAGACTGTCGGCACTGGTTTATCATTGTCATGTGCAGCGAGATACAGTGATAAAGACTAAACAAAGACCAGATTCATACTGGAAATGCAGGTGAATTAACAAATAGGCAGCCAAAGATCTTCATCCTGACATCTGGAGAAGCTGCATAATTTCATTGTAACGCAAAGCAAAGAACTAACTGTTTGAGCAAAGGTCAGTGCCCCATTCCAGTGTCTTGACACCATCGGAGCAATGATTGTGAGGTCTCTGTGCAATCTCTGTCCAGACCAAGGCACTGTCACGAGTTTTATTTTGCTGACCTGAACACTTTTCAGTAAATGTAATTGTTTTATATTTATCACTGTGAAGTTTGGGTTTTTTCGCATTTTAAAATACTGAATAAAGTAAATGCTGAGGAAAATAATTTGTTTATGAAATGTGAAAAAGTATTATCATGTGAAAATAATCTTGAGCCACTCTTTATTTTCCTTTCTCTTGAGATACTTTGAAAGACCAAGCTAACTGTGCATGGGGACAAGGGCCAATGTCTCCATTGCTGGACAAGGGGGACTCCTAGTGGACACAATCAATACTTGCAACCAAAGCGTAAACACTTTAATCCCATTCCTGCTTGAAAGTTGGTCTCTAGTTACACACAGGGCTAATGACTGACTGTAAACTGAATTTACCAGTTCCAAAGACTTTGATCTGTCACTTCTATCTTTGAATTTTGGATGAGAGAAAACAGCCCAAATTTGTAGCTCTTCACAACAAAGTTAAACGAGTTCTGAAGTGTAGAAGTCAGTTTGACCAGCTGATAGCTTCTGCAGTAAGCAGAGCATGAAAAGGAGACTGATCCATTTCCCTCTTGAGCTAATGCAAAGATGCAAGTTCCTCCATAGATATTGTATATCTTGTCTGTCCAACCGTGGCCAGAGTTTCTGAATTTGAATGAGAACTGAGTTCTCAAACATTGGAGTTAATGGTCTGGATCCATAAGCACAAATGTGCTGTACATTAAACCATTTTGTGGTCAGAGGGAGGGGAGCAGTGCTGGGGCAGCTTTGAATGCTATGACCTGGGCTGCTGGTGCCACTGATTGAGGGATTGATGAACTAATCCCTCTGTCTCTGTTGCCTCCAGAGTGCCTGCCCACCTCTGCATCCTCTCCTGACATTGTTTCTCTTTGGTGCCAATTGGGGCTGATGGTCGGAGTGTGCTCCTGTCCTTACCTTGTGCCATTGAAGGTTAACAGGAGTGCAGGTCCTCTCGTTCCCCACAGGCCTTCACGTGACTCATTTGCACAACCTATTGCTGACGAGTACCACACCGAAGCCGCATAAGGGCAATGAATGTGGCTCTGCCCACAACCTACAAACAAATAATATAAACATTTGTTCTTTCATTTCACGTCCATGTACATAGCTAGACCACATTCATAGCTGGATTATTCATCACCCAGACTTCACACCATTAGCAACATTACACAGACAGAACCACTCGACTGTCTATTCAATGAGTACACAATTTCACCCTGTTACAGGTATTCTCTCAGTTCCACCCATTACCCTCCTCCACTTTCTCTGCTACTTGAACCAGCTCACTTTCTATCTCTCTCAGTCGTGATGCTTGGTGCTTGACCGGAAATGTTAACCCTTCCACAGCTGCTGCCTGACCTGTTGAATTTTTCCAGCATTCCCTGCTTTTATCAGAGATTTATTCTTTTCATTGGCCATTGCCTGAGTCACCGTGTCCTCACCTATCCTGCCACTTCCTGCACCCCCAGCGTTATTTCCAAGGAGGATTCTGTTTCTCTTTTGTGGTCCAAGGTATGTTTGTTGACATTTGATCTCTGTTGAACATACAAGAGATTTGGCTTCCCAGATCTCCCCCAGACACTGAATCTTTGGCCCTAGCCCTTCCCAGTAATGCCAACTCCAGCTGCAACTTGTGACTTGTGCTCATTCCTAATTGTTTTTAATGTCTGTGTGTTTGTATAAATGTACGTAATGTTTGTGCTTTGTGCTTGTCCGTCTCACGTGATGGTGGTGTGCGGGAGATGGAGATAGTCGTCAGCCCCCATCGCAAATTAAGCAAAATACAAATCTGCAACGCTGTTTATTTCCAGCCGACACGACTCTGATTGTCAGACTCTGCCTGGTTTATGCTGCCGCTGAGTGTAGACTTTGCCATATTTGTGGGTGTGGGAGGAGTGGAAGGGTTGTGGGCAGGGGAATGTGGTTTGTGTTGGGTGTATTGTTCAATGTTCTCGTCTTGCGCAGACCAGAGTCAAACACTTTCTATTTATTTCCCCCCAACAAATACTCAACACCAATCCCAAGGGCAAAAATAAGCTCTGTTAACACTTAGCAGCTGATGTAATTGTTTTGACTTGAGTTACTTTTTCTTTTCTTTTCCTGACCATTTTTGCCTCTAGACTATAACCTGTGGCTTTGACCTGGTGGCGTTGTTCAGCGAGGGGCTGCAGGTCACTGGGTGTTTAGAGGGTCAACAAATTTCAGTTCAACTCCTATCAAATTTCTGTATCTGTTAAATTCTTTTTTGCGCTATTTGTGTTGCAACAGACTAATCCAAAAAACGTTTCTATGATGGTAATAATTTTCATTGGAGTAACTGTTTTTTGGAAAAGCAGGGTGCTGGAGTAAATCAGTGGGCCAGGCAGCATCTCATCAACATGTTTAAACACTTGGTCTGAATGTTCTTCAAAATATTCCATTGCAGAGGCTTTGTTGTGAATTCTGACTTGTTGCTGGAACACCGAGCCCAATCTCCAAAATGGCGAAGAAACAAGGAACTGCAAGTGTTGGTTCACAAAAAAAAGCCACATAGTTCTGGAGTAACTCAGCGGGTCATGCAACATTTCTTGAGAACATGGATTCACCTATCCATGTCCTTCAGAAATGCTGCCTAATCTCCTGAGTTAGTTTAGTTTAACTTATTATCACATGTACTGAGGTACAGTGAAAAGCATTTTTGGTGCATGTCCGTGAAAAGACTACACATGATTATAATCAAGCTGTCTACAGATACAGGATAAAGGGAATAACGTTTAGTTCAAGATAAAATCCAGTAAGGTAGACACAAAATGCTGGAGTAACTCAGCGGGACTGGCAGCATCTCTGGAGAGAAGGAATGGGTCAAGACCCTTCAGTCTGATTAAAAATAGTCCAAGGGTCTCCAATGTAGTAGATGGTAGTCCAGGACTGCTCTCTAGTTGGTGATAGGATGGTTCTGTCTTATTTTGCTAATCAGTATCTGCAGTTGCTTGTGTCTACATCTTAATAGGACCATGGTTACTGTCTATATACTCTTCAACCAGAGAGTTTATACTTGGATTTCCTTTGCTTGTTTGGTTTGTCAATTAAACACGCAGTGTCTTAGTGTGGTGTCTTTCATACATAATAATGCAATTGTGTAGGTTCTACATGAAACCCACACTGCATGGATCAAAGTGTAGGAAGTGTTTACGGGTTGATCAGTGGCCCTGGTATCCGGCCCATTTCTGTGATACCCATGTATCACCCACATTGAGTCCTTCCCTGGTCTGTGTTAACCATTTTAGATTTTTCAAGATGGTTAATATGACTGAACTGAACCATAACTTTAAGGGGCAAATTGAGAACCTTTTGGTGCTTCAAAATGACATCGAGAGTTCGAGCAGAGAGCAGAGAGTTAGTTACCATGTCTCTGGATGACAACTCAAGACTTGTTCATAAACTTTGATATAAATCCTGTCCCAGCCCCTCTTTTGTAAGGCATGGAGAATGGTTGTTCTCTTTCTGGATTGCAGAACTGCCAATATTTCCGCATGTGAAACATTCAGCTGAGTTAAAAGAATCGTCCACTTTGGGTTTGAACTCAATTGTGGACCAGTGACTCGGAATGATATTCAGAGCTACGATTAGCCTGCTAGGTGTCTTGTAAAGGGATGTTACAGTACTGGGCTGCAGGAGTAATGGAAGGCCACAAATCTATGGGATCCCTTTTCATTCTACATTTTACTGTGCAACTTGACTGTATATTCAGCAAAGTAGATTTAACTTAATTTTTAATTTTGTTTCTAGATTTACTATAAAGTAATTAAAGAGGTTAAATCGGGTGACGAACTTCTTGTTTTTATGAAGGACGGCGTCTATCCTGATGGGACAATGCCACCAAATCTTGATGGTAAGATGGGTTAACAATTCCAATTGTGTCACATTGGAGTGGGAGGATTTGCGTTTCCTAATGTCTGGTTGCAGTGAGACAGTGAGACAGTGGGGCACCTGTTCAACCTGTCTGGTTGCAGTGAAACAGTGAGACAGTGGGACAGTGAGGCACCTGTTCAACCTGTCTGGTTGCAGTGAGACAGTGAGACAGTGGGACAGTGAGGCACCTGTTCAACCTGTCTGGTTGCAGTGAGACAGTGAGACAGTGGGACAGTGAGGCACCTCTTCAACCTGTCTGGTTGCAGTGAGACAGTGGGGCACCTCTTCAACTGATTGTGATGAGACGGTGCTCTGACCCTCTCACTGATTGTGGCCTAGTGGCCAGGATGGGATGAGGCCCACACCTTTGTTCCTCAGCCCCAGAGTGCCCAAATGGATGTCTGGCCATCTCCTGAGAAGATGCTGAGAGCTTTCCCTCTTCTGCGGATGGACAATGGAGGAGGCCTCCAATCTGGTGATGGGTTTCACCTGCCTGGGGCATGGACAAGGCACCCACTGTACGGCTGGTGAATCTCTCCCAGCTCGTGCGATGGAGACGTACCCAGGGTCAACTCACTGCACAAAGGTTCATTCCAAGTTATTTTTTAGCTTATGTTTTGCTCATTTCCATTTTCTCCTCCCTGGCCTCATAATTGTAACCCTGATGGTGTAAATGCAACTCACCAAGGGTGAAGGACGATGTGCCACACCACAGCGTGTTGCAAACCTCGCGCAGCCAGTGAAGTAGTGTTTATAGTGAAACTAGAACTGTATCATTGTGACAAGTCTCTTCCTTACTGGTTTAGGTTTGACATCCACATTCCATAAAGCTACATCCATGTCTAGCTGAACCTTATCAAGTTTCCCACTGCATGTTTGAACCTTGAGGGATTTAGTCCCACTGTGTTTGAGACCAGAACCATTTACAGTTCACTGTACTTCATTGTTTAATCACTGTGTACAAACCTGTAGATCCTCTTGTCTCCTCCTGTCAGTGACGACCTGGTTGACCTCAGATGGAGGAAGCAAAGTTGTTCATCAGTTCATAAGTCATAGGAGCAGAAGTAGGCCATTCGGCCCATTGTGTCTACTCCGCCATTCAATCATGGCTGTTCTATCTCTCCCTCTCAACCCAATTCTCCTGCCTTCTCCCCATAACCCCTGACACCCGCACTAATCAAGAACCGGTCAATCTACACCTTAAAAATACCCAATGACTTGGCCTCTACAGCCGTCTGGGGTAGTGAATTCTACAGTTTCACCATCCTGTATTTGGGGTGGGGAGAAAGAGGAGTGGGGGATCAAAGGGAGATCTGTGCAGGACCTTGCTCTGTGGGGCACAATGTGGAGGGCGATCTTAGCTGCATGGTCACAGCTCATGTGTGCCTCAGAATAGTGTCAGGGTCAGCAGTCAGCTGCATATCTCATGAGGGAAGACCATCAGGACTACAACAGAAGTCTCGGGCAGCACAAGGGAACATAGTGTAGAGCAAGAAGAGAAGCAGACAGTGAAGTTTGAATAACCTGCTCAGAGTCCAGTCTCTGGAGGAACTGGCTTCATAGATCAGAGTACAATCAACACACAACTCTGCTCTTTTAGACTCTGTTTAAAAAAAACCCCATTAAGACCTGATTTATTTTTTTAACTCACATTCCTCTTTTGTCCCAAGTGCTGTTAAGAAAAGTCGAGATACTCGGGCAGTGTCTCAGCGGGGATAGTGGGGAGGAGTGGGGGAGGAGTGGGGGAGGTGGTGGGGGAGGTGGGGAGTGCTACACTGGACAGTGGTCAGGCTACTGTTGAAGCAATAAGAGTGGGAGCAGAGCTGGGGCAGACGTGACCCCTTCACACCAGTTGTTATTCTGGAAAATTTACAGCATCCAGAGGATTGTTTGACTTGGCACAGGCATCAGGATGCTTCCTCGTAAGGTCAATAATAGCTGCTCCCTTTCTTTAATTTGTTTGAACTTGGACTGCAATAATTTATGCTCGTACAGTACAGGCCTGCGTTGCAATCGGCCTGAGCAGTTTTCTGCATGGCTTTATCTGGCTCCCAGCTAAACACTTTGCCTCATTTCTGACTCTCTCCCCGTGCCGGCTTGCTCCCCTGGGTGGCTCTCCTTGGCAGAGGAGCAGAGGTACCGCTGTGGGGACTGCGACGAGCTGTTCCGCTCGAAGGTGGCCCTGCGGCGGCACCAGGCGTACGCCTGCAACAACGCCAACGCCATCTTCACCACCATCAACGAGGAGTTCAAGCAGGGCCAGCTGGACGACGGGCAGCTGCACGAATGCAAGGACTGCGACCGCATATTCCCCAACGAGTACAGGTAGGTCTGCCTGGCATCCTTATGGGCAAGGTGTAGGTGCAGAGAGAGACGGGGTGAGGAGAGGGACGGGGTGGGGAGGGGGACGGGGTGGAGAGAGGGACGGGGTGGGGAGGGGGAGGGGTGGAGAGAGGGACGGGGTGGAGAGAGGGACGGGGTGGGGAGGGGGAGGGGTGGGGAGGGGGAGGGGGTGGAGAGGTGGACGGGGCAGGGAGGGACGGAGTGGGGAGAGGGACGGGGTGGAGAGAGGGACGGTGGAGAGAGGGACGGGGTGGGGAGGGGGACGGGGTGGGGAGGGGGACGGGGTGGGGAGGGGGACGGGGTGGAGAGAGGGGTGGGGTGGAGAGAGGGGTGGGGTGGAGAGGGGGATGGGGTGGAGAGGGGGACGGGGTGGGGAGAGGGATGGGGTGGAGAGAGGGGGGGTGGAGAGAGGGATGGGGTGGAGAGAGGGAAGGGGTGGGGAGGGGGAGGGGGAGGGGGTGGGGAGGGGGTGGGGAGGGGGAGGGGTGGAGAGAGGGAAGGGGTGGGGAGGGGTGGAGAGAGGGACGGGGCGGTGAGAGGGACGGGGGGAGAGAGGGGGACGGGGCGGTGAGAGGGATGGGGTGGAGAGAGGGACGGGGTGGAGAGGGGGACGGGGTGGGGAGGGGGACGGGGTGGGGAGGGGGAGGGGTGGAGAGAGGGACGGGGTGGAGAGAGGGACGGGGTGGGGAGGGGGAGGGGTGGGGAGGGGGAGGGGGTGGAGAGGTGGACGGGGCAGGGAGGGACGGAGTGGGGAGAGGGACGGGGTGGAGAGAGGGACGGTGGAGAGAGGGACGGGGTGGGGAGGGGGACGGGGTGGGGAGGGGGACGGGGTGGGGAGGGGGACGGGGTGGAGAGAGGGGTGGGGTGGAGAGAGGGGTGGGGTGGAGAGGGGGTTGGGGTGGAGAGGGGGACGGGGTGGGGAGAGGGACGGGGTGGAGAGAGGGGGGGTGGAGAGAGGGATGGGGTGGAGAGAGGGAAGGGGTGGGGAGGGGGAGGGGGAGGGGGTGGGGAGGGGGTGGGGAGGGGGAGGGGTGGAGAGAGGGAAGGGGTGGGGAGGGGGAGGGGTGGAGAGAGGGACGGGGCGGTGAGAGGGACGGGGGGAGAGAGGGACGGGGTGGGGAGGGGGACGGGGTGGGGAGGGGGACGGGGTGGGGAGAGGGATGGGGTGGGGAGGGGGACGGGGTGGAGAGAGGGGTGGGTTGGGGAGGGGGACGGGGTGGAGAGAGGGACGGGGCGGTGAGAGGGACGGGGGGAGAGAGGGACGGGGTGGGGAGAGGGACGGGGTGGGGAGAGGGATGGGGTGGGGAGGGTGACGGGGTGGAGAGAGGGGTGGGGTGGGGAGGGGGACGGGGTGGGGAGAGGGATGGGGTGGGGAGAGGGATGGGGTGGGGAGGGGGGCGGGGTGGAGAGAGGGGTGGGTTGGGGAGGGGGACGGGGTGGAGAGAGGGGTGGGGTGGGGAGGGGGACGGGGTGGGGAGAGGGATGGGGTGGGGAGAGGGATGGGGTGGGGAGGGGGGCGGGGTGGAGAGAGGGGTGGGTTGGGGAGGGGGACGGGGTGGAGAGAGGGGTGGGTTGGGGAGGGGGACGGGGTGGAGAGAGGGGTGGGGTGGGGAGGGGGTGGGGAGAGGGATGGGGTGGGGAGGGGGACGGGGTGGGGAGAGGGACGGGGTGGAGAGAGGGACGGGGCGGTGAGAGGGACGGGGGGAGAGAGGGACGGGGTGGGGAGGGGGACGTGGTGGGGAGAGGGACGGGGTGGAGAGAGGGGTGGTGGAGAGAGGGATGGGGTGGGGAGGGGGACGGGGTGGGGAGAGGGACGGGGTGGAGAGAGGGGTGGTGGAGAGAGGGATGGGGTGGGGAGGGGGACGGGGTGGGGAGAGGGACGGGGTGGAGAGAGGGGTGGGGTGGGGAGGGGGACGGGGTGGGGAGAGGGACGGGGTGGAGAGAGGGGTGGTGGAGAGAGGGGTGGGGTGGGGAGGGGGACGGGGTGGAGAGAGGGATGGGGTGGGGAGGGGGACGGGGTGGGGAGAGGGACGGGGTGGAGAGAGGGGTGGGGTGGGGAGGGGGACGGGGTGGGGAGAGGGACGGGGTGGAGAGAGGGGTGGTGGAGAGAGGGGTGGGGTGGGGAGGGTGACGGGTGGGGAGAGGGACGGGGTGGAGAGAGGGGTGGGGTGGGGAGGGGGACGGGTGGGGAGAGGGACGGGGTGGATAGAGGGGTGGGGTGGGGAGAGGGACGGGGTGGATAGAGGGGTGGGGTGGGGAAGGGGACGGGGTGGAGAGAGGGATGGGGTGGGGAGGGGGACGGGGTGGAGAGAGGGGTGGGGTGGGGAGGGGGACGGGGTGGAGAGAGGGGTGGGGTGGGGAGGGGGACGGGGTGGAGAGAGGGGTGGGGTGGGGAGGGGGACGGGGTGGGGAGAGGGACGGGGTGGAGAGAGGGGTGGGGAGGGGGACGGGGTGGGGAGAGGGACGGGGTGGAGAGAGGGGTGGTGGAGGGAGGGGTGGGGTGGGGAGGGGGACGGGTGAGGAGAGGGACGGGGTGGATAGAGGGGTGGGGTGGGGAGGGGGACGGGGGAGAGAGGGAGGGGTGGAGAGAGGGACGATGAGGAGGGGGGGCGGAGAGTGCAGGGGTGGGGCGGGAGGGGGGGCGGAGAGTGCAGGGGTGGGGCGGGAGGGGGGGCAGAGAGTGCAGGGGTGGGGCGGGAGGGGGGGGGGTGTTTAACCCCCTCACCTCCAGCACAACTGATGCTGCCACCTGTTGCCGTGGACAATGAGTAGCTGTATCCCAGTCCAAGATTGGAATCTCTGCAAGCACATCGCTGCTCGACAGGTGTAGCTTAAGTCAGCCAATTGCCCTCCGCATCAGTTGCCAATATTCAGAATCTTTTTGAACCAATAAGATGTTCCAACTTCTTTTTTTATTGTTTGCGTAAATTCTGATTTATTTACCTTTTTACATTTTAATTGAACATTCTGGGCATTTGGCTTTAGCAACAGGGGCCACACAGAAGAAAGATAAGCTTGCTGTCTGCAGTGACAGAATTTACACAAGGATTTACACACAGCAACTCGATCATAAGTTTAGGCTGATCATTCCTCACCAATCCATGTAGACAGACATACCTTACACATCCCCATGGGGCATTGAAACGCTTCCTCAACAGGTCCAAGGTTCTTCCAATACTTCTCTGGGAAGCCTATTTCTTGCAAAGAAGCTATCACTTAGACTTTGACCCTGTGTTCCCCTGACACAGGTCTATTCTTTAACTTGAAGTACTCATAGATATCATTTTACTGCCTCGTCGATCAATTACTTGTCAGAAAGAATGGATTAGAAGGAGTGCAGCATTTTAATGCATCGGGGTAGATAGAGTCTGTGTGCAGCTCATGAGTATTCACCCATTCAAGGCTTTTGGACCTAATTCCACGCTATGCTATTTTAACACAGATGTTAAAACTGAGTGGCAAATTCAACAAAGGCAAAAGCAATTTCTCTAGTTAAAACTACCGATGTTTAGAAAATGTTTGAAGTGAATGATGTCCTTATCACTTGGTACAGTTTAAATGCAAACTGCTCATTCATTAGTTGAGTTAAGTTCTATTACACATGCATTAATTATGGTTTATCGGTGCCGCTGGGATTAATTTGAAAAGGCTCAGTCCCTCCCTGCTGAAACTTCCAGTAATTTAGCAAGATGAAGTTTTTGTTTGGCATTCTCTTTCAAGTGGGTTTGGGGGGAGGGGGAAGAGGAGGGAAGTCATTTGTAAATGGGTAGTGTTTATAGAAGCTGCAATGTACTTACAGTCATTTCCTGAAAGTCTGTTGAGCTATAATAGTTAATAATGAGAATATATTATTGAAGTGAATGATACTGTCGTTTATAAATGCAGCGTGTAGCACACTTGCAAATGGATTGTTCTCAGACTGCAGTTCCCAGTCTGTTAGCCGCTGATTGTAATGACGGCTCGGTACAATCCCTCCTTATTTGGTAATTATTTGACTCTAAACTTTCGCTCTTTTTGTTGTTGACTTTCTGATTTTTTTCCCTCGAATGTTGTTCTCCGGCATGATCTTTATTTTTTGTTCCCCTATTTTTTGTTCTCCCCTTCTCACACATGAATCTCTTCCCCTGCTCTCCTCACCCCTCCCACCACCAGTATTGAGTGTCGGTGTGGTGTTCACTGCCCCAGTGGTACCTTCACTGTTCAACACTGAGGGACGCTACTGCTCAGCCCAGTCCACCAACGAACACACTTCCCAGTGGGCTCTGGGGAACGTGTAGCTCTGGGCTAGCAAGACCATCTGCCTCTGTCCTGAAGAAGGGTCTCGACCCAAACCATCACCTGTTCCTTTTCTGCCTGACCCGCTGAGTTACTCCATCTTTTTGTGTCTATCTTTGGTGTAAGCCAGCAGTTCCTTCTATCTGCAATGCCCCAACTAGTCAGCAACTGATGTAGCAAAGTTAGTGTTCATCCTGGGATTCTCAGGTCCACACATCACAAAGAGTGAGGCAGGTACCTACCTGCTGGTGCGGTAGGAGAGATGAAGTGCATTTCCGTTCAAGACAAATAAGTAGTGTCCGACCTTGCAAAGTGCGGGCTTACCTCTGAGTTAAAGGTTCTTTGCCTCACTGTTCCTGTTTGTGCAGCCTCGAACAACACATGATAATTCACAGCGAAGAACGTGAATATAAGTGTGACCAATGTCCGAAGGCCTTCAATTGGAAGTCAAACCTTATTCGCCATCAAATGTCACATGACAGCGGAAAACGCTTTGAGTGTGAAAATTGTGATAAGGTAAGGTTGAAGGTAAGAAGACTCCAATCTTTCATTGTCTCATTGTTCATATTGTTAAGAGAATTGCTTGGGGGCTTGAGTTAAAGTGGCAGAATGGAGCTGGAAGTTTTGCACATTGGAGGTCAGTTTAATGGGGATACTTGTTAAGTGGAACTCAGATCGTTATGAGTGTCACTCACTATTTTTTCTTGTAAAACCATTGAAATGCAAACAGATGGTTGTTCAATAGAAATAATCTGACAAAGGTTATGTTTTATATCCACTGTGACCTTGCAGTCAACCAGACTTCCATTGTACCACATAGCTCAGATTTTGTACCATAGAGTTTTGATAATTTTAGATGAATAATTTTGATGAAATCTATTGACTCACAATTAGAAATCTGATGGAACTGCTCCAAACTGCCTTGCTTCACAAATTTCATTGGGTTTTTTGAAGAAGTAACCAAGAAGGTTGGCACAAAAGCTGGAGTAACTCAGCGGGACAGGCAGCATCTCTGGAGAAAAGGAATAGTGACGTTTCGGGTCGAGACCCTTCTTCAGACTGAGGGCAGGACTGTAGACTTAGTCTACATGGACTTCAGCAAAGCCTTTGATAAAGTTCTGCATGATAGATAGCTCTGGAAGTGTAGATTGCAAGTGATCCAGGGAGAGCTAGATAACTGGATACAGAGTTAGCTTAATGATAGGAAACAGAGGGTGATGGTGGAAAGTTGTTTTTGTACTGGAGGCCTTTGACTAGTGGTGTGCCTCAGGGATGGTTACTGGGGCCATTGATGGATCCCTCATCCTTATCTCCTGTGTCCCCTAGTTCCTCTCTCACTCTCCCTCCCTGAACAAGGAGAGAGTTCCCCTGGTCCTCACTTTTCACCTAAATAACCACAGCATCCAATATATCATCCTGCAACATTTCCATCACCTCTAACAAGATCCCACCACCACTCATTTCTTCCCATCTCTACCCCTTTCCGCCTTCTGCAGAGATTGCTCCCTCTTCAATTCCTTGGTTACCTCATCACTTTCCACCCAAACCACCCCCTCCCAACGTACCGTCCCCTGCAACCGCAGAGATGCAACACCTCCCCCCTCACATTCATCCAGGGTCCACCAGGGTTCTTCCAGGTGAGACAGTGATCCACGTGCATCTCCTCTAACATCATCCACTGCATCCGGTGTTCCCAACGTGGCTTCCTGTACATTGGCGAGACCAAGCCTTAACTTGACGACTGTTTGGCCAAACACTTGCACTCGGCCCACCAAGGCTGACTGGATATCCCGGTCGCTAACCATTTCAACTCCCCTTCCCATTCGCCTTTCTGTCCTAGGCATTCTCCATTACCAGAGGGAGGCCACAAGCAAAATGGAGGAAAGCAATTCTCCAATTTTAGGTTATCCCTACAACCACCCCCTTTCCCCTCCTCTTTCTTTGACAAGGATGTTGCCAGGATGCGAGGGCCTGGGCTATAAGCAGAGGTTGGACAGACCAGGACTTTATACTGGTGCACAGGAGGCTGGGGGGTGCTCTCATAGGGGTATATAAAATTATGAGGTGAATAGATAGGCACAGAATCCTTTACACAGTGTTGGAAGCAACACTAGGGGGCATAGAACAGAGAACTGAACAGCACAGAAAAGAGGCCTTTGACACAATATTTATGGTGAACATGATGCCAAGTTATACTCATCTCATCTACCTGTATATCTGCCTGGAAAACACCTGTTCTGTACATCTCCTTTAATAGCTTCCTCTGACAAAGCTATTCCTTATAATCTTTGATATTTTCACCCTGGGAAAATAGTTCTGACTCTTTACCGTATCTATGCCTTTCATAATTTTATATACTTCTATCAGGCCTCCCCTCAACTCTGATGTTTCAGAGAAGACAATAGACAATAGGTGCAGGAGTAGGCCATTCGGCCCTTCGAGCCAGCACCGCCATTCACCGTGGTCATGGCTGATCATTCACAATCAGTACCCTGTTCCTGCCTTCTCCCCATATCCCTTGATTCCACTATCATTAAGAGCTCTATCTAACTCTCTCTTGAAAGCATCCAGGGAATTGGTCTCCACTGCCTTCTGAGGCAGAGAGTTCCACAGCTTCACAACTCTCTGGGTGAAAAAGCTTTTCCTCATCTCCGTTCTAAATGGCCTACCCCTTGTTCTTAAACTGTGGCCCCTGATTCTGGACTCCCCCAACATCGGGAACATGTTTCCTGCCTCTAATGTGTCCAATCCCTTAATAATCTTATATGTTTCAATAAAATCCCCTCTCATCCTTCTAAATTCCAGAGTATACAAGCCCAGTCGCTCCAGTCTTTCAACATACAATCCAAGTTTATCCAACCCCTGCCTGTAGCTGAACCCCTCTAATTCAGGCAGCATTCTAGTAAGCCTTCTCTGCACCCTCTCCAAAGCCTCTACATCCTCCCTTTAATGGGGAGACCAGATTAAACTCCAAACATAGATTTAAGTTGAGGGTTGGAAGATTTAAGAGGAACCCGAGGGGCTAATTTTTCACTCAGAGGGTAGTGGGAATATGAAACGAGCTGCCAGATGAGCTAGTTGAGGCAGGTAGAATAACAATATTTAAAAGACATTTGGACAGATAGGTGGATAGGAAAGGTATTGAGGGATATTGGTCAGGCGTGGGTAAATGGAACAGGCTTGGATGAGCATCCTGGTCGGCAAGGACAGGTTGGGCCGAAGGGCTCGCTCTTGTGGTATAGTTATAATTTATGACTCTAAGACGAGTAATTTATGATGAGTATTTAGAATGAAATGGGCATGCACATTGCAACCGACACTTGTATTAGCACTGATGATCATGCTCAGTGAAACGACAATGCCGTTCGAGGTTGTGCCCAGATCTCAATTATGGCATTGACACATTTGTTTGCAATAGGACATATTGTTTACCATCATAAATGATCATAATAGTGATTTATTCATTGCAACACTGCCTTGAGCTCTCTTACATCAAATCAGTGAGAGCAAAACTAAGTTCTGCACAATCTCTGCAACAATTTAAATAAATGTAAATAATTCCCAAACAAATTAGTTCAGTTTAGTTTAGTTTAGAGATACAGCATGGAAACAGGCCCTTCAGCCCACCTTGTCCGTGCCGACCAGCGATCCCCACACACCTACACTATCCTACACACACGAGGGACAATTTACAATGATACCAAGCCAATTAGCCTATAAACCAGTACGCCTTTGGAGTGTGGGAGGAAATCAGAGATTCTGGAAACATTTACGTAGGTGACGGGGAGTACGTACAAACGCAGTACAGACAAGCACCTGTAGTCAGGATCGAACCCGGGTCTCTGGCGCTGTAAGGCAGCAGCTCCACCACGGAGCCACTGGGTCACCCTAAATATCACAAGGTTTCTAGTACATCAGGTAGGCTTTGGGCTACAGGCACTGGGCTGATGCCAAGGCGGAGGTGAATGGTGAGCAAACAAAAGACTAAAAGCCAGTTTGGGGATTTATAAAAAACAAAGTGCTTTCAAAACTGTTTGAGTTTCTAGTGTCTCAAACAGAAGTGTAGTTTTATCAGATGGTGTAAGGTGCAAAGCTTGAGATAGTGGCTTCTTTCTGTTGAATAACAGGGAGGGAGTTTCTTTGTTACCTTAGGTGGGAGTGCCTGAAATCACGAGTTCAAGTGTCCTTTGACTTTGCACTGCTCAATAATATGCCCTAATGGAACGGCACTTCCTTCACACACAAAGGAAAGGGCTTGGATTTTTATAGCACCTACCACAACCTCAGGCCAGGCCAATGCCCTTTCCAGAGAGTTAAGCACTTTGAAGCAGCAATGGAGTTACGAGCCTGATCACTGGAGTTTCAACGGAGCTTTTATATCATTTTACAATAAAATAAAATAGATTGGTTCTATTTAAAAAGCAAGGGCACCTATTAATTCTTAACCCCAGTTTCTTATGATTTGTTGTGAGAACGTACCTCACACTACGCTAATACTTTCTCAGGTAATGGCACACTAAACACAGCTATTTGTGCATGTAAAATAAAGAGAGGGAAATCTGCCAAGTGGATAGAGAATGTTTTATTCTATGTATATGCACAAATTATCATCATGTCCATAAATCAAACGTTTACAGAGAGTATTTCTCGGTGCTCTGTCCTGTCTAGATGTTTTGCCAACTGTCCTTATAGATTTTGGCCACCCCTCCTTTCTCAACATTTTGTATTATAAATTGCTATGTCAACGGTCACAGCAGCCTCGTGACACTGTTTCTGGTGACCAAGTGACTGGAGTCTCTCACCCAACTCATCTTATTTTCATCAAGTGACCAAAAACAACCTTAGTTTAGAGATGCAGGCCCTTCAGCCCACCGGGTCCGTACCGACCAGCGATCCCTGCACATTAACACCATCCTCCACACACTAGGGACAATTTTTACATTTACCAAGCCAATTAACCTACATACCTGTACGTCTTTGGAGTGTGGGAGGAAACCGAAGATCTCGGAGAAAACCCACACAAGTCACGGAGAGAACGTACAAACTCCATACAGACAAGACAGACCTTGCAGAGACTTGACCAGATTTTGTAACATTCTTTATTCATACCCTTGTAGTTAACTCTTACCCTGAAAAGGCTAGATTTGTGACTTACCATTTTTATTTGCAGCCAGAGAATCACTTTTTTTGATTTCCTTATGAACCCGTGGCTCTAGCATTCCATGATAATCTATCCTAGAACCGGTGGCTCTAGCATTCCATGAGGATCTATCCTAGAACCGGTGGCTCTAGCATTCCATGATAATCTATCCTAGAACCGGTGGCTCTAGCATTCCATGATAATCTATCCTGGGCACCTTTCCAGCCCTCATTTCAATGCTGCCCATTGGTGGCATCATCAAAAAACACATCAGGTTCGCCATAATGATGTAGATGGGCAAAAAGGTCAGCATGGTCACGGTGGGCCGAAGGGTCTGTGTCCGTGCTGTATGACTAAGATTTGTTACACTGCTTGTCTTACATTCAATATCAGAAGCACACAAATTTCTTCCAATTAGACTTTTTGGAAGACTGAAGCTATTGTACTTGTTCCCTTCCACAAACTACATTTACTGAACACCTTCATCGTCTCTGGCAATTGTGTAAGCATGAGCCAGTGTTCACTGTCTTGGTAACATTGCTGACTCTAAAATGAGCACGAAATATGCATCATCACCCAAAGAAGCATGTCCACCTCCATAGCATTACCCAGCTGTAACCCAGCCTTGGTTAATCTGCTGCACAGGCTTTCTTCCATGTCCTTATTCCCTCTAGAATTAATTATTCCAATGTTCTCCATACCGGCCTTCCATCTTCCACCCAATATAAACTTGTGCTTTTCCAAACCTTTGTTGACTGTATCAGACTGTATCAGACTGTTTCATTCTCCAATTAGCAGAGCACTTGGTGAATTTGGCAGCACGCCTGATTACCTCTAATCATTCTTATCTCTGTCTTCAAATTCATTGAAAATTCATTCACTATTATTTCTTCCATTTCTACAAGGCTTTGAGATTTAGTTTAGTTTGGACAAACAGCACTGAAACAGGCCCTTTGGCCCACCTAGTCCACGCCAAGCAGCGATCCCTGTTCACTAACACTATTCCACACGCAATCGGGACAAATTACAAATTTCCCGAAGCCAACTAACCTACAAACCTGTACGTCTTTGGAGTGTAAGCAGAAACCGGAGCACCCGGAGAAAACCCACGCAGGTCACGGGGAGAAGGTACAAGCTCCATACAGACAGTACCTGTAGTCAGGATCGAACCCGGGTCTCTGGCGCTGTGAGGCAGAAACTCTACCGCTGTGCCACCATGCATCCCCTGTTTTATTCACACTTCCACGAGCAGCCAGCAGCCCCTCCTCAAATCTACTTCTCTACCTCTCTTTTGTCTGTTGAAACATTTGGTCCGAAGTGGTTGGGCATCTGCAGTGCGACCAAAAAGGGCTGGCGGCTTAGAATATTTAGCAATATAAAATACATTATATAATTGTTACTTGTAAATGTGGTGAGACATAGTCTATATCCTGTGCAGCTTCTGACTGTTGCATGGTGAGAATTTGGGGACTTGAGCTATTGTTTGGACAGCACAGTGGCACAGCGTTAGAGCTGCTGCCTTACTGAGCCAGAGACCCACGTTCAATCCAGACTACTGGAGCCGTCTGTACGAAGCTTGTACCTTCTCCCCATAATTCTGCATGGGTTTTCTCCTGGATCTCCGGTTTCCTCTCACACTCGAAAGACGTACAGGTTTGTAGGCTAATTAGCTTTGGTTAAAAAAAATTGTAAATTGTCCCTAGTGTGTGCAGGATGGCGTACGGGCATCACGGGGTCGGTCACGAGCTCAGTGGGCCGCAGGGCCTGTTTCCGCGCTGTACCTCTAAACTCAACTCCACTTTAGACTGAGCTTGCAATGTATTCCATTGATTAAAGCCGTATGATAACAAAGAGTGATTGCAGTCCAATCACAGAGAGACTGAAACACCATTCGTCCACCAGTAATGGCCGTCACCCTGCGTGGTGACTGGTAATTGAGGATGCCCTGATGCTGAGGGGAATTCCATTTCCAAGTGATCTATGAGGTTATGTGTTGCAGGTCTCCAACAAGTGCAGTTGTCAGCTGCCTTGCAGTCTGCTTAAAAAAAAAGACTAACTGGAAAAATTGCTGTCACACTCAGTCCTGCTGATCCAACAGACATAGACTGATATGCCAGCACCTCCTGAGTAGTAAATGATACCAGCCCTGGATGCGTGGAAACTTGCTGCCCTTTCTCCGAGATAGACAATAGACAATAGGTGCAGGACTAGGCCATTCGGCCCTTCGAGATCAAGGGCCCAAAGTAAAATACTCAATTGGAATTCAAACGATTTATGCAAAACAACTTCATGACCCTGGCAAAACGTTGTACATTAAATGCCAATGCAGATAGAACGTAGAATCTTCCTACACAAGGAACCGCAGAAGCTGGTTTAAACCGAGGATAGACTCACAATTCTGGAGTAACACAGTGGGACAGGTGGCATCTCCGGAGAGAAGGAATGGGTGACGTTTCGGGTCCAGACCCTTCTTCAGACTGAGTCAGGAGAAAGGAAAACAAGAAATATAGACGGTGATGTGGGGAGATATAGAACAAATGAATGAAAGATCTGCAAAAAGTAACGATGATAAAGGAAACAGGCCATTGTTAGCGGTTTGCTGGGTGAGAGCGAGAAGCTGGTGCGACTTGGATGGGGGAGGGATGGAGAGCGAGGGAATGCTGGGGTTACTTGAAGTTAGAGAAATCAATATTGGGTTGTAAGCTGCCCAAGCAAAATATGAAAAAAGCAAATCATCGAATCTTACAATAGACAATAGACAATAGACAATAGGTGCAGGAGGAGGCCATTCGGCCCTTCGACCCTTCCTGTCCATTCAATGTGATCATGGCTGATCATTCTCAATCAGTACCCTGTTCCTGCCTTCTCCCCATACCCCCTATCCTTAAGAGCTCTATCTAACTCTCTCTTGAATGCATTCAGAGAATTGGCCTCCACTGCCTTCTGAGGCAGAGAATTCCACAGATTCACAACTCTCTGACTGAAAATGTTTTTCCTCATCTCAGTTCTAAATGGCCGACCCCTTATTCTTAAACTGTGGCCCCTTGTTCTGGACTCGCCCAACATTGGGAACATGTTTCCTGCCTCTAACGTGTCCAACCCCTTAATAATCTTTTTTTTTTTTTGAATAAATTTTTTATTGGAGATAGGTACATAACCTGTTTACATCTTTACAGTCATACATTTTTAAATTGATAATATTGTCAATTATTATTATATTGTCTCCAATACCTTTTGCCCCTTTTTTTTTTAAAACTAGATAGAACTAAAGAAATAGATGAAGTAAAGAAAGAAAAAAGAGAGAAGAAAAATAAAAACAAAAACAAAAACAGATTATAAAGATAAGGAAAAAGTTAGTTAAAGAAGAGTGGAGAAATTTATTAAAATAACAAAAACTTCATTCGAGATATATTCGTACATTTCAAAGTATAGCATTTCATCCATTCTTTAGTCCGAGTGCTAGTCAGGTTCCTGTGCTGAACCATTCTGACCCTTTAAGTAATCAATAAAAGGAGACCATATTCCAATAAATAATTCCTGTTTATCCAACAGGGAAAATCTGATTCTTTCCACGTTTAAGGTCTCCGTCATTTCTATAATCCACATTTTGATTGTGGGGGCCGTAGGGCCTTTCCAAAATTTTAGAATTAATTTTTTTCCTGTTATTAAACTATAATCCATAAAGTTTCTTTGTGTTGTTCTAAATGTTTGATTTAATTCTAATATTCCGAGTATAATTAATTTTGGATCTGGGTCCAATTGTGTGCTGGTTACTTTAGATATTATGCTAAAAATATTTACCCAGAATTTTTTAATTTTTATACAGTTTGCAAACATATGAAATAATGTAGCTTCTAAATGTTGACATTTATCACATTTAGGTGAGATATGTTGGAAAATTTTATGTAGTTTTGTTTTTGAATAGTGTAACCTATGTATTACTTTAAATTGTATTAGAGAATGTCTGGCGTTTAGTGAACACTGATGTATATGTTGCAAACTTTCTTCCCAAGTATCTTTCGTAATTACTTGGTTTCATTCTTTTTCCCATTTTTGTCTGTATAAGTCCGTGGAGGGAATGTCACTGTCTAATAAGATATTATATATATAAGATATTAATTTTTCTGTATTAGGATGTTTGTTCCAACATTCATCAAGAATTTCTGAATTTCTAATTCGAAAATTTTGGGAGTTCGATTTTACATAATCTCTAAGTTGAAGATATCTGAAATAATCATTTCCACGAAGACCATAAGTCTGTTGCAACTCCTGAAATGTCAGAAAAGTGCCTTCCTTATAAAGTTGTCCCATATTTTTAATTCCATAATCCTTCCATTGTGTAAAACCCCCGTCTACCCATGAAGGCTTAAACAAAGGATTATTCACAATTGGAAGAAAAAGTGATAAATTATCTAATTTTAATGTCTTTTTCCTCATCTCAGTTCTAAATGGCCGACCCCTTATTCTTAAACTGTGGCCCCTTGTTCTGGACTCGCCCAACATTGGGAACATGTTTCCTGCCTCTAACGTGTCCAACCCCTTAATAATCTTATACGTTTCGATAAGATCTCCTCTCATCCTTCTAAATTCCAGTGTATACAAGCCTACCTGTTTAACAAAACAGGTGATGCGGGCCATTGTGTCTGTCAGCGTGATAAAGTGGCTCCAGTTTCTCTCACTCTCCTGTTCTATGCCAGAGTGCTGCGTATTATTGCTATCAATATATTTAGACTTTCATTGTGGAAATTGTGGCTACAATAAGAGGTCTCTGCTGCAGGTGACCAGAACCTGTCACTGTTTCCAATGACTTTCTCTCCTTCCTGTCCATCAGGTGTTCACCGATCCAAGCAACCTGCAGCGACACATCAGGTCTCAGCATGTGGGAGCCCGGGCGCACGCTTGCCCCGACTGTGGAAAAACCTTTGCCACCTCTTCTGGATTAAAGCAGCACAAGCATATACACAGCAGCGTTAAACCATTCACCTGTGAGTTATCATCATCATATTCATAATCTTTATCATACTTTATTAGCCACGGATGTGTTGCAACATACGAGGAATTTGATTTGCCGTACAGTCATACCAATAAAAAGCAACAAGACACACAAAATACATTTTAACATGAACATCCACCACAGTGACTCCTCCACATTCCTCACTGTGATAGAAGGCAAAAAAAAGAGTTCAATCTCTTCCCCTCTTTGTTCTCCTGCGGTCGGGGGTCTCGAGCCTTCCGTTGACGGGGCGATCTTAGCTCCCGTAGCCTGCGGTCGGGCCCTCCGCATCAGGGCGATCAAGCTCCCACATCGGGGGGATCTCAGCTCCCCCACGCCGGGCGATCGGACCCTGGGTTAGGGCTAGTCGAACCTCCTGCGACTTTGGAACCTCCCGACATCAGTCTCTACCCGAGACTGCGAGCTCCTTGATGTTGAAATGCGCAGGCGATCCGCAGGTTGGAGCGTCGATCCCAGGCAAGGGACCGCAGGCTCCGATGGTAAGTCCACGGCCCTGCGGTGGGACTCAAAGTCAGTCTCGAGCAAGGCCGCCAGCTCCACGATGTTAGGCGGCAGAGCGACCGGAGATACGATCCGGAAAACAATCGCATCCCCGGCAAGGTCTGACTTGACGTAATGTGTAATTGCAGGCGTCCTGTGTTTTCTGACATCTAATCCTTCTCCTCGGTCTTATGAGTGACTGAGTTAAAGAGCGTACTGCACTTTTTGGAGGAAGGGTACTTTTATTCTCCATCAACATTCCCATCAGCTCCAGGTTTTTCATGAGGTCCACTGTTTCAGAAACCTCTCCATTACCACTTTGCTCCTCTGTTACCCCTTGAAATTCTTCCCGATTACTGCTTTGGCAGATTTGCAAACCTCCCGTGAAGTATCTGTCTCACAACACCAGCAATTCCACATCTTTTGGCCCCCCAATAATCCTCAACACCTCCCCCCACACACAACCTTTCCCCCCAAAGAGATGTGACTCGTATTGGGGTCCGCATAGAACCTGAAGATGTTGCCGACAGCCCGGGGTGTTTAGGCTGGGGTTGTACCCCTTTGTACCCATAAGGCTGTGAATTACCGCCCACGATAGCAAAATGGCAAAGTGTTGACTTATTGATCAAAGTAGATCTGCTTCCATGGCTAGCTCGCACATAGTCCCCAGGGTGGGAGCCATCTTTGCAGGGGGGGGAAAAAGTAGCATTATGGTCAATTCAAAAATGTATAAATGTGGCTTTAACTTTCTTTTTCATATCGTCATGTTAACTGCCCAAGTATAAAGTCCTTCTTTGAAATCTAGGAGGTTTAGCTGCATTCTTGAAACCAATGTGGTCCCTCAGATCTGTGATCTAGTGCCAGCCACCTATTACACATATCTCATTATTTATAGAGAGTTGACCTTACAGACTCTTTTCGGCTCAGATTTCTGCTCTAGCCATTAAAATTGGAAATTAAATGGATTTTTTGATAATTGGCCTGTTTGCCATCTCGAATCCATTAGTTCTAAGTGATAAGATTCTTTGAAACAGTTTCCATAAGATTTGCCACATGCTTCAGTGGCACTGAGTTGTAACTGGTCATGTCACTGAAAATCTGAGGATTCATTGTAGTGGGGCTGGATAGTGATCGTTCACAGTGATAGGCTGACACGTCAGCCACAGCCTGAACAGTTCATGAAAACATGTTCAAACCTGGGCATTGGTACTTGTGTTAGTCACACCCTCCTGGGTGACTGACCTGTGGGGCACAAAGTAGTTCTCCAGCATTGAACTAAGCAAACACTGGTGTCACTGGCCTGAGTTTGCATCCTCCCAGGTCAAGGAGGGAATAAAAGCAGATGCTGACTGTCTGGACACTGCCAACAGCAGCTCCTCTTTTGACTTTATCAGTTCATAACTTAAAAGGAGCAGAATTAGGACATTCGGCCCTTCAGGTCTACTCTGCCATTCAATTATGGCTGATCTATCTTTGCCTCTCAGCCTCACTCTCCTGCCTTCTCCCCATGAACCCTGTGTTCATGTTTCTGCTGATTCCACCCTCTCATCAGCATTTAATTTCACCCACTGCCACCTGATGTCCCACCTGTTCATTCGCCAAGAGGAGGGATAGTGAAACCCGCTTATTTTTCCATCATGTTCACCTGCCAAGTAATGGGTGTGTGAAGCCTTCCTGCTTGTTCTGCTACTGGGAAGTGATCCAGCCAGTTGCTGTGGTCTATAAACCACCAGCCCCCCTCCATGGCAATGTAACGTGACGTGACATTTTAAAACATGGTTAAGATTTAGATTCCATTTCTATGGGAATCCTTCTCATGTCTAAATGAGCTGGGAACCCATCCTATACAATTCATTCATCACTGCACCATTGGTACGATAGAACTTAGCCAGCCAAGCTTTTGCTCATTTGAGAGGCAAGCATGAGACCAGAAAACACACTGGACACATTGAGGAGCTGAAGTGGATCAGGAGCTGCTGGCTGATGGGAAACTGGATGGGCTGAAATGATGAGAACAGGTCAATAGTCAATACATGGACTATCAATGCCATTGTAAAGCCTGGGTAGCTATCCTAACTGAAAAGATAAGAAGGTTGTATATCTCTAACACAGAGAATTTGGAGACTGTATAAATGAATGTGTCCAAGGCAGAAATAGATTTTGGTCTACAGGGGTCACATGAGTTATCGAGAACAAGTTAATTGCCTCGTTTATGATTTTATTTAAGAGTAGGCCTAATGAGTCATACATCTCCTATTCCTGTTTTTTACGCTCTTATAAGAAAATAAAAGTATAAAGATAGCCATTCAATACCTTACCTCATTCCTACCTTCCCACACCAACCAATGTCCCTTCATTCCCCTCATATCAAAACATCGAGCTCTTTATTCCTTCTCTCTGTTTTCTGTTCATTCAGCTCTGTTTTTTTAAGAGAGACATAGACTATGAAAACACAGATACGCACAAATCATAAACTCTCTTTCAGTATCTGGGTTTCCATACCTTTCGGTGTGGGAGACCTGATAAATATTGCCGTGTTTACAGATCCCCTGCTTATACTGGCAGTATTGATGGCCATTGGCAGTGTCTTTCTTTAAGCTTTTCGGATCCCTCTCCATTTATTGGGGCACAGTCAGTGATATCCCCCGTTTTAATCTTAAACTAAAGTGCCAGCTACTCAAAGGGTCCCCTAATTGCAGCAACCCTGGTTATTTATCATGTGGCAGAATATAGAGAAATGTCTGGTAATGGTTAGAGATGAGATGATCTTAAAGGCCCTTTACAAGCGCCTCAATTTGATCTCCTGCACTCTACCACGTTCATTTTCATGGAAGTGACGGTTTCATTTCATTTTTAATATTTTGGATCATTAGTTCAGAACATAAATATCACAGAATTTATTTCCTCTTGGGTAGGTATTCCATCTTGCTTTCTGTACCTTCAGCTATTTTGTGCCATCCAATTTTGAGGATATCAAAGCTAAAGCAATGAAACATTTGATCACCTGGGGCATTACTGGGCATTACTGGGCATCCCGAAGCTGGGATACCATAACCCATGTTTATTTTGATGATTTGGATGAGAATGTACAAGGCACGATTAGTAAATTTACAGATGACACGAACATGGGTGGCATCGTAGATAGTGAAGATGGTTTTCTAACATTACAGCAGGTTGGGCAGGTCGGCTGAGGACTTGTTAATGGAATTTAATACAGACAAGTGCGAGGTGTTACATTTTGGGAAGTCAATGCAGGGCTGGACCTTCATGATGAATGGCAGGGTTCTGGGGATTGTTGTAGAGCAGAGGGTCCTCGGAGTGCAGGTACATAGTTCCTTGAAAGTTGAATCACAGGTTGATAGGGTAGTCAAAAAGGCTTTTGACACATTGGCCTTCATCAGTCAGAGTATGGAGTATAGATGTTAGGAGGTTATGTTACAGTTGTACGAGACATTGGTGGGGCTACATTTGGAGTACTGTGTTCAGTTTTGCTCATCCTGTTATAAGAAAGATGTCGTTAAGCTGGAAAGGGTGCAATGGAGATTGAGAAAGAAGTTGGCAGTACTCGAGGGCATGAGCTATAGGGAGAAGTTGGACAGGCTAGGACTTTATCTTTTGGAGTGCAGGAGGATGAGTGGTGACCTTATAGGATCACGATAGGAATAGTTAGGGTAAATGCACAGTCTTTTAGCCAATGTAGGGGAATCAAGAACCAGAGGACATAGCTTTAAACCAAGAGGGGAAAAATTCAATAGGAACCTGAGGGGGAACATTTTCACACAAATGGTGGTGATGGGAACGAGCTGCAGGAGGTGGTAGTTGAGGTGGTTACTATCACACCATTACAGAATCAATTAGACAGGTATATGCATAGGACAGGTTTAGAGGAATATGGGCCAAACGCAGGTAGGTGGGACTAGTGTAGATGGGGCATTTTGGTCGGCATGGGTAAACTGGACTGAAGGGCCTATTTCCCTGCTCGATGACTCTATGTAAAAAGTCAAATAGTGCTTACTTTGGCCCAATAACGTTCCTTCATCACCGTTCACACACTCAACCTATCCTCAAAATCCTTCACCAGTGTACTGCAAGTAAGAACCTGACTCTGTGTTCAATGTTTGATGCTATGCAAACTATTTACAAATCACTGCAAACTATAAACCATCTACTAACTTCCTCACTATCATGGCTCTTAAAAGAAAATCCAAATACACTCCAAATAAATTATTTGTTTACTTGTTGTCTCTGTGAAATATATTCACCAAGTGCTTTAATGTGGTTAGTTATATTACTCAACTGATTGGATCGATAGGAATCATGCTGAAAAAATTAAATAGATCACCAAGTGCTGCTGGATGAATGAATGGGACACATTAGCATAATCTACACCTGATGGATGGATGAATGGGATACATTAGCATAATCTACACCTGATGGATGGATGAATGGGACACATTAGCATAATCTACACCTGATAAACTGAATGGTCACTGCTGGTTTCACTTTCTTATGTGCTTGTGTCTGAACTGACTTAAGGACCTCTGGTATATGGGTGGTGCCATTGAGTTGTGCCGCTGTGTAGATCTGTTGTCAATAGTACATGGGATGAGCATGCATCTGTGAGATCTGTACGTGTCCAGATTTTAAAACATCCATTCACCCTCATTTCCGCCTGGAAACCTTTTAAGCTTCAACCGGTAGTTCTCACTATTAGACGGCCAAGAGAGAACACTAAAATATTTGTGATTTTGTTCTTATTCTCAAATGGCTTCTCTTGCTAATTGAATGTCGCAGCCAGAAAATACAAAATGGTAAGAAGGGTTTCATTAAGTACCCATAAATGTAGAACTGTGCAAGCAGCAACATCTGTAGCTTGGGATCATGTTCTTTTCACCTTTCGGTTATTATGACAATATATTACAAGCTAGATTCACGTCTTGCAGTACCTCAAATGGGCAGTCAGGGATCAGCAGTCCATTTTATTTTCTGCGTGATTCAAGTCTGAGCGCACGGAACTCTCTTCAATCCCTTAGCTAGAATGCACCAGGAGATTAACATCTCAAGTTGTGTAAATAACTGTGGGAATTAACTTGCAGAGAAAGTGAGACATTCAAGTACTACTTGGAGATCATCTCAAAGTTCATCCATTGAGTTATATCTATCTTATTGAATTATATCTGCCTCATAAAGCTCTTAACATTTGCATACACCTCCGATCGGTGGAGCTGAACTTGTAGTTCTCACATTGTTGTTGCATCGTTTTCCAT
The DNA here is from genome assembly GCF_053455715.1 of Rhinoraja longicauda. Lineage (NCBI taxonomy): Eukaryota > Metazoa > Chordata > Chondrichthyes > Rajiformes > Arhynchobatidae > Rhinoraja > Rhinoraja longicauda. The sequence continues at coordinate 1,898,097 of NC_135982.1, read as the reverse complement.
TATAAATGAATATGTTCACATTTATAATGTATTTTGTAATGCACTTTCTTGCTGTTGTCCACAACAATTGATAAGTTGAGAGGTCACTCAACTGCCCTGACTACACTGTCTTGTGTGCTGTACCAAACCCATTACCACCATTCTTCATTCCCCAAATGGCTCAAAGTGCCTCCTGAAATGTTTCTTGTTTCCATTATTTTCCCATTCAATAAATAAAATGTCTGTACTAAACGTGAAATAAAACTTCACATTTTCTAATGCCACCATAAAACCTTTTTTTCGAAGACCTAAATTCTCTCAAATCCCTGTTCAAACCTGATATTTCCGTAAAAGGCTGCAAATCTTTCAGCTTTTTGTGCAATCCCACATGTGTACTGTGCCTGATTTACCAGGATGCTTCAATGCTGCTCATCTGGTGTCCTGACCTTACCTTTGTTTAGCTGCAAATGGATATTGTCAGGTTAAAACATTGGATGTGGAAATGGGAGATAATTCAGTTTGGTTGGAACAAAATAGAAACACAGAATATTTTTAAATAGTGAGGAACTAGTAACTGCTGATGAACCAAGTGATCTTAGTGCGCTCATTTAAGAAATGCAGAACTTTAATGTGTAGATATAATTGCCAGGAGGACGAATTGAATGTTAGGTTGTATTGAAAGTCAGTTGAAGTGAAAACTTGGGAAGTTTATCTTCAATTTCTTCCAGTCTCTAGATATAGCATTGTGTGTAGTTTCTGCCTCTGTGCTAGGAGAGGGTCATTTTACCAGGTCCTGTTCGAATTATGTACCTCCTCATAGTTAAAATGCCCAATGTACAATGACAAATTAGCAATGACCACCTTTGAAGGGATATCATTTAAGTATTTACATAATACTTAAGTTTTTTGAAGACATGACCAAAAAGGTTGATGAGGTGCAGAGCTGTAGATGTTGTATACATGGACTTCAGCAAAGCATTCTTCAAGGTTCCACATGGTAGGCTGCTCTGGAAGGTTAGATCTCATGGGACCCAAGGAGAGATAGCTGAATGGATAGAAAATTGACAATGGAAGGAGGCAGAGGGTGATGGTGGAAGGTTGCTTCTCAGACTGATGGCCTGTGATGCGTGGTGTGCCTCAGGGTTCGGTGCTGGACCCGTTACTGTTTGTCATCTACATCAATGATTAGGATGAGAAGATACAGGGCAAGATTAGCAAGTTGAAGATGATACAAAAGTGGGTGGTTTTAGAGAGGTGTATAAAATCATGAGAGAAATAGGTCGGGTAGATGCACAGAGTCCCTTGCCCAGAGTAGGTAAATCGATGAGCAGACGACATAGGTTTAAGGTGAAGGGAAAAAGATTTAATCAGAATCTGAGGGGTAACTTTTTCACACAAAGGGTGGTGGGTGTACAGAACAAGCTACCAGAGGAGGTAATTGAGGCTGGGACCATCACAACATTTAAGAAACAGTTAGACAGGTACATGGATAGGACACTGGCCAAACGCAGGCACGTGGGACTAGGGTAGCTGGGACATGTTAGCTGGTGTGGGCAAGATGGGCCGAAGGGCCTGCTTCCACGCTGTGTCTCTCTAATAAGATTTAGATTGGAATAAACACTGTTATAATTGGATTAGGTTTCAGGAATATTCTACACTAAAGAAAAATGGGGTAAGTAGATTAGAAAATGGAGCAGTTATTTACAAAGTGTTATTCCTAGTTTCAAGGTGAAACTATTAGAATTTCCAGATGCAGATCCAGATTTTCCATTCATTAGTAACATCCAGAATTGGAAAAGCAAGTTTGCACAATTATCCCGTTATATCATGGGCGAAGGGGAAGTAGCAAATAAATTCATGCTGGAAAAATGTAAAAGAATCCATTTGGAGTGACGAGAAACACGAAAAGGGCGTGCACAGTAAATGTGGCACATTGAGAGATTCCTTATGAGAAGCATTACTGGTTCCACCATATCTACTTACTCTGCTGTTTTCAGGGATCCTGTCCATCTTGGAATGTATGTAGACTGATTCCTGAAAGTAGCAGGGTAAATGGATAAGTTTGTTACTAGCAATACTTTTTGTTATTGGCTGAAACATAGCACATAATAACATATAACATATAACATATAACAACTACAGCATGGAAACAGGCCTGTCCGGCCCTACCAGTCCACGCCGACCATTCTCCCTGACCTAGTCTCATCTACCTGCACTCAGACCATAACCCTCCAATCCCCTCCTATCCATATACCTATCCAATTTACTCTTAAATAATAAAATCGAGCCAGCCTCCACCACTTCCACCGGAAGCCCATTCCATACAGCCACAACCCTCTGAGTAAAGAAGTTCCCCCTCATGTTACCCCTAAACCTTTGTCCCTCAATTCTGAAGCTATGTCCCCTTGTTGGAATCTTCCCCACTCTCAAAGGGAAAAGCCTACCCACGTCAACTCTGTCCGTCCCTCTCAAAATTTTAAAAACCTCTATCAAGTCCCCCCTCAACCTTCTACGCTCCAAAGAATAAAGACCCAACCTGTTCAACCTCTCTCTGTAGCCTAAGTGCTGAAACCCAGTCAAGGAATGTCATGGTTCAGATGCACAAGTCATTACTGAGATCACAGCCACGATTTGTGCTTCATTCTGGTCGCCATGTTGTTGGAAAGATGTGATTGCACCGCTCTGAGAGAGTGCAGAGGAGAGTTATGAGGGTGTTGCCAGGCTGGAGAGTTGTAATTTGACGGGAAGGATCGACTGGGCCTGGGGCAGAGGAGGTTGAGGAGAATTAATTCAAGAATATACGTAGCTGAAAGAGATCCAGGCAGGTTGAGGGAAAGCTCCCACTTCACTGAGTTCAGCAACAGCGATATGACTTTAAAAAGGATTTGAAGGAGCAGTACTTCTATCCAGGGGCAGTGAAAGTTCACGTCACCCCCAGATAAGGTGGTTTAGCCATACAATTCCTCCACATTTAAAAATGACCTGGGTGTCATTTAATGTGTTGCAATTGCCAAAGCTGTGGACTAGTACGCAGGTCATAGGGCTGCATCTTCTGTGTCATTACTTTCTGTAATTCTATTCATTTGTTACAAATGGTGCTGCTCTTCAATTTTGCTGTTTAGTTTTAGCAATGGAATGCTGGTTAGATTTCGAGGACCCCATTGAAATCCCAGACATTTTATTTGAGCTTGTCAATACTCCGGTCATTGAGCTAAAGGGCGTGGGCATCTCCATCTTAGGGAAGGAGAGTAAAAGATTGAAAAGTAGAAAGGACAACCCCATCTATGAGCTGGACCGTCACCATGCGGAGAAGCATCCTGCATTCGACCAGTTGGGTGGCCAAGGGCAGTTGTAATCAGTTGGGGTGGGAGTGAGGTGGATGTGTGGGTGGAGGTGGTCATAACATCTCATTGTGCAGCCACAAGTCCGAGCAGTTGATCTCTCACTGTGACACCGCTTAGTGTAAGTTAGTATGAGAGGATTTAGAATTGGTTTGATGATATTGTAATTTTATTTATCTGTATAATATTGACAGATAGGAGGCAGGGACAAGCATGGACACAGAGTGATGGTAAGAAATCTTTTTTTGTATAGCTGTTGAAGCTCAGGAGTGTATTGTCCCCCATAACCAATTGTCACTCAGTGACACACTCATTCTAAGCCTAAAATAGACACAAAATGCTGGAATAACTCAGCGGGTCAGGCAACATCTGTGGAGAAAAGGAACAGGCGGCGTTACTCCAGTCTGAAGAAGGGTCTCGACCCAAAAAGTCACTTACTTCTTTTCTCCTGAGATACTGCCTGACCCACTGAGTTACTCCAGCATTTTGTGTCTATCTTCGGCGTAAACTAGCATCTGCAGTTCCATCTTACTCATTTTAATCCACGTCATTTCTAAAATGAAGGCAGCCATTTTCCATTTGCCCTCGGAAAACAAGAAAGCTAATTTTAATTTGAGGATGTGAGACTGCCCAGCTCTTCCTTGCACATCCTAGTATGCCTCGTTGGAGAAGGATTTCATTTGGCAACTTTTGATATGCGAGTTAATTTGCTTTGGTTGCCCTTCCCTTGTACATTATTTGATGCACTGAAGTCAGGGAAAGACCCGGAGACAGTGAATGATCTTTCCCATGAACTCCATTACAGCCAGTAAATTCATTCAGGCCACACATCTGCACATCAACCAATGCACTAAGGATTAACAGGAAAAATAATATCCCGTAGGATTCACTTGCATTTGGTAACTGAATGTGACATAAAAAATAAATCAACAAAAGTAAAATGACAGGAGGAGCACTGAAGTATAATTGTTTCTTTGGACTTTGTGTTATCTGGGAACTATATTTGCAAATACAGCAAAGGCTCTTTCCACCGACGATAGACACAAAACGCTGGAGTAACTCAGCGGGTCAGGCAGTATCTCTGGAGAAAAGGAATAGGTGATGTTTTGGGTCGAAACCCTTCTTCAGACTGAGAGTCAGGGGAGAGGGAAACGAGAGATATGAAAAGTTACATAGAATAAATGAATGATTGGCAAAAAGGTCAAATCAAAGACAGCAACGATGATCAAGGAAAGGTGGAGCCCACAATGGTGCATTGTTGGCTGTGGGGAAGGTGATAACGAGTGATACAAACAGTGAAACTCAGCAGGACGACAGTGAAACTAATGCGATGACTAGGGTGGGAGAGGGACGGAGAGAGAGGGGATGCAAGGGTTACTTGAAGTTAGAGGAATCAATATTCATACCGCTGGGGTGTAAGCTGCCCAAGCGAAATATGAGGTGCTGTTCCTCCAGTTTGCGTTTGGCCTCACTCTGGCAGTGGAGGAGGCCCAGGACAGCACAAAGGCTTTTCACAGTTGGCCAAGTCTTTTTTTTCCTCTTCTTTGGGAGGATTCAATTGAGTATTTTTGTATCACCGTGACCTTCCGACACATCCCAGGTCTCCTTCGCCCTTTGTGAGGAGCAGCCCAGAAAGCACAGGATGTTTTCCAATTACTTTACAATATTCACATTCCTGTGTGAGTGGGTAAATGAAAATGTATTTAAAAACAAAATTAAAACCAGCAGTTGTGTGTTGGTTTTACAACTCAAACCAACTCACTTGAAGTGATCCGTAGTGGCAAGTGACCTTTCAGTTTATCTCCAATAATGGGTGCTTGTGTAGATGAATTCAAGGACATATATCATTGGGTTTGTGGCTTGACTAAACTCCTATCCATGTATACGGCTTGACTAGGTAGCTGCTAATATTACTGTTGAGACACCTAAGTCCTGTGTGCTTATTTGTCTGTATTATTAGAATTAGATGTGAGAAGATTGATGCTACATCTGTCCTTTGTGTTTAATTGCAGGTGAGGTCTGTCACAAATCCTACACTCAGTTTTCCAACCTTTGTCGACATAAAAGAATGCATGCGGATTGTCGAACACAGATAAAGTGCAAAGACTGTGGTCAGATGTTCAGCACCACCTCCTCGCTGAACAAGCACCGTCGCTTTTGTGAGGGGAAGAACCATTATAATCCCAGTTCAATGTTTCCCCAAGGTCTGCCACTCACACCCAGTGCCATGCTGGACAAATCCAAGCCGACGTCCTCTCTCAACCACGCCTCCCTGGGCTTCAATGATTACTTCCCCTCACGCCAACACCCAACGGGATTGCCCTTCTCGCCAACAGCCACCTTTCCAGCTCTTGCCCCAGGTTTCCCAGGCCTTTTCCCCCACTCACTGTATCCCAGGGCTCCTGTGCTACCAAGCAACGCGTTGTTGAAAGGCTGCTTAAATCATGACATTGATGCAAGTGTCCAGACCCACATGGGAAACGCCTCCATATCACAAGCATCGTCCTTGGGGTCTTCGTTCACTGACAGGGACGCCCCTCTAGAAGGGAAAAACAACGTGCGATCTGACAATTGCTTCTCTGGGAAAAACAAGGTAAAAAACACCGACTTGTCGGAAAGCAGTGACTTTGATGACATCAACACAACGAGTGGGACTGACCTGGAAACCACAACTGGCACTGGCTCTGATTTGGACAGTGATGCGGAGAGCGAAGGAGATAAAAAGAAGGAAAAGGCCAGTCTGTCAGCCAAAGGAACGGACAAAGTTACTTCAGTCTCCCTCAACACGAGCAACGACATTGATCAACAGGCGCAGTATCTCCCATCACAACATTCCTTCTTCCCTCCTCCCGATGAGCAAAGCCTCCCGACCAGCGCCACCAATGACTCCATTAAAGCTATCGCCTCCATCGCGGAGAAGTACTTTGGCACTGGTTTCATGGGGATGCAAGAGAAGAAAATAGGATCACTTCCATACCACTCCATGTTTCCGTTCCAGCTCTTCCCGAACTTCCCACATTCCATATATCCTTTCACGGACCGAAATCTTAATCCCAACATCCTGGTGAAAAATGAGCCAAAGTCGCCCAGAGAGCACCAGAAAAGTGGGAATGCCAGCTCGGAGTCTCCCTTTGATCTTACCACCAAACGGAAAGAGGCAAAGCTGCTTCCTGCGTCTAAGCTTATAGTGTCCACACTCTCTGGAGAGGAACAGCCCCTGGACCTGAGCATCAGTGGTCGTAGCCGGCTCAGTCAGAACGGCCCTGGGGAGCCCAGGAAGAACCACGTGTTTGGTGAACGCAAAATGATGATCAATGATGAGCTGGCCAAGGTGCCACACCAGCAACCCTTCCATTACGCCAAGCCATCGCCCTTTTTCATGGATCCCATCTACAGGTATTCATAGATCCTCTCGTACACCTTCAATCTTCCTTCATAGGAAACCACTGCTTCGGATTGAACTGTTTCCTTTAAGTTAAAAAAGTATCCTGTGAAATGTTTGTGGACATTTTTCTTCAGTTGCACATTATCTCTGAGCCAACCTTAAATTTTCTTCATTCCGTTTCATAGAAACATAGAAACATAGAAAATAGGTGCAGGAGTAGGCCATTCGGCCCTTCGAGCCTGCACTGCCATTCAATATGATCATGGCTGATCATCCAACTCAGTACTGTGAATTGTGAGGAAGATGCAATAAGGCTGCAGGGTGACTTGGACAGGTTGTGTGAGTGGGCGGATACATGGCAGATGCAGTTTAATGTAGATAAGTGTGAGGTTATTCACTTTGGAAGTAAGAATAGAAAGGCAGATTATTATCTGAATGGTGTCAAGTTAGGAGGAGGGGGAGTTCAACGAGATCTGGGTGTCCTAGTGCATCAGTCAATGAAAGGAAGCATGCAGGTACAGCAGGCAGTGAAGAAAGCCAATGGAATGTTGGCCTTCGTAACAAGAGGAGTTGAGTATAGGAGCAAAGAGGTCCTTCTACAGTTGTACCGGGCCCTGGTGAGACCGCACCTGGAGTACTGTGTGCAGTTTTGGTCTCCAAATTTGAGGAAGGATATTCTTGCTATGGAGGGCGTGCAGCGTAGGTTCACTAGGTTAATTCCCGGAATGGCGGGACTGTCGTATGTTGAAAGGCTGGAGCGATTGGGCTTGTATACACTGGAATTTAGAAGGATGAGGGGGGATCTTATTGAAACATATAAGATAATTAGGGGATTGGACACATTAGAGGCAGATAACATGTTCCCAATGTTAGGGGAATCCAGAACAAGGGGCCACAGTTTGAGAATAAGGGGTAGGCCATTTAGAACGGAGATGAGGAAGAACTTTTTCAGTCAGAGGGTGGTGAAGGTGTGGAATTCTCTGCCTCAGAAGGCAGTGGAGGCCAGTTCGTTGGATGCTTTCAAGAGAGAGCTGGATAGAGCTCTTGAGGATAGCGGAGTGAGGGGGTATGGGGAGAAGGCAGGAACGGGGTACTGATTGAGTGATCAGCCATGATCGCATTGAATGGCGGTGCTGGCTCGAAGGGCTGAATGGCCTACTCCTGCACCTATTGTCTATTGTCTATTGTCTATTGTATCCCGTACCTGCCTTCTCTCCATACCCCCTGATCCCTTTAGCCACAAGGGCCACATCTAACTCCCTCTAAATTATAGCCAATGAACTGGCCTCAACTACCTTCTGTGGCAGAGAATTCCACAGATTCACCACTCTCTGTGTGAAAAAAAAGTTCTCATCTCGGTCCTAAAAGACTTCCCCCTTATCCTTAAGCTGTGACCCCTTGTTCTGGACTTCCCCAACATCGGAAACAATCTTCCTGCATCTAGCCTGTCCAACCCCTTAAGAATTTTGTAAGTTTCTATAAGATCCCCCCTCAATCTTCTAAATTCCAGTGAGTACAAGCCGAGTCTATCCAGTCTTTCTTCATATGAAAGTCCTGCCATCCCAGGAATCAATCCGGTCAACCTTCTCTCATCCACCTCACCACTTCAATGTTAGGTTTAGTTTTAGTTTAGAGATATGGCGCGGAAACACCGAGCCCCAACGCCGACCAGTGATCCCCGCACATTAACACTATCCTACATACACTAAGCACAATTTACAATTTTACCAAGCCAAATAACCTACTAACATGTACATCTTTGGAGTGTGGGGGGAAACTGGAGCTCCTGGGGAAAACCCACATAGGTCACAGAGAGAAGGAAAAGCTCCGTAAAGACAGCACCCGTAGTCAGGATCAAACCCAGGTCTCTGGGGCAGTAAGGCAGCAACTGTACCGCTGCGCCACTGTGCTGCCCGTGACGAGCGGTATGCTTTCATTGTCAACAGTACGTTTGCATCACATTGGCTGTTACGTTGGTCACAGCAGGACAATTGGTCTTGGAGGTTAGTGACAGTCACTTGGTGAGGGTATGAGGGGTCTCCACTGCCCATGACACTCTTCTGCATTCTGAGCAGGAATTGAGATGTGAAAACTGAAGAGAAATTTCAAATTTAATGAAGCCTGGTGTTGTTTTGAAAATGAAGTGTCACAAATATTCCGTTGTCCAACTTGGTGATATTTATGTGAACTGTGCAAATTGTTGTACCGGCCAATGCACCCATAGAGTACTGGAAGTATTTCATTTATGGCATACTACACAATATCACCAGGTTAGAAACAATGCCAATTTTCCATTATGCGGCTGTTTGTACCAGTGTGTGTTGGTGTGGTCAGTGAATACATGCACACCTGTGCACCACATCACCTTGCGATGCCCTCCAGTAACCTGCAAACATGCATCGTTCACTACACTTGTGTGGAGTCCATGTGGGTCCCAGTCGTCCTTGGAGGCCCATTTGATTTGAATAATAGAAAGATTTTGATTGTCTTGCAAAAATTAGTTTGTTCAGAGAAAGCAGTAAAGAACGTGGCTCACGTAAGCACCAACGCTGGGTTCTGTGTCTCACCAACACGCTCTGTACATCTGCCAATAATGATGTGGGTCAGAGACTCGAACAAGAGATGGAATAATAAGCATATTAATTGCTAATTGACATGAGCTTGCAACATTATAACCAAATTATAATAAAATTGATATCTTATGAAAGAAGTTGCAAGTTAGATGACAACCGACACACATGTACTGAGCAATAGAGGAATCTATATGTTGAATGTTTGAATGATTTCATAATCCTTTCTTCTGTCGAGCTGGATAGATCACAAAGTTTTCTATTTCCACTATTACCACTATTTCCAGTCTATTTCCACTCCTGGTTTATGTTCATATAGTTGATCTCAGCTAGGGCTGGATTGGGAAATGGTAATCAGGATTGATGGAGAAGAAATCATTCTGCAGTACAATTCAGTGTGGTCAAATTGGGCCGAAGGGCCTGTTTCCACACTGTATGACTCCAACTCATCATTACTGTCCAGTGATCCATGATGGGACACGTTTATCAATGGGACCAGGTTTGGCTGTGATGCCTTTGAGTGTTAAACATGAGGAATGGGTTCGGCACTGGAAGTGGTGCTGATCGATGTGCACTTGTGCAAGTACCATTGCCTTCAGGAAAAGGAATTAAAGAGAAAAGGATTAAGATATATTTCCTTCTAAAAGCTTAGCAAGCCTATAGAAAAACTCCACCATTCTACAGAGACTTCCTGGTCTTATTGTACAAGGTGGTGTGGTGATTACATTACAAGAAGAGGAGAGATTCTGAGACACAAACCAGTTTGGCACGTAACAAACTCAAGTAATGCTAATGTTTTTTTCCAAATTTATAATAAGAGCAATATAATAATTTGGTATAATTATGCTACAACCATACACTGATAAAGCCAAGCCGGAGTTAATGCCTTTAAAGGTGTTGTGCATACTACGGGCTTCAGGGAATACGGGGTTAATGCAGTAAAGTGGCACGGAGCTACTGTATAAAAACAGCGATGATACTATTCGGATGTGAAGAAGGTGCAAAGGGCCGAACAGTCCACCCACGCTCCTCTTAGTTCTTGTCATTGCCGTTTCTATGTGAGATTGCAGATCGCAGATTTCAACATTTCATGTTTCAATAGCTCAGGTTATTAGTGTGATAATAATAGACAATTAATAGTCACGCAAGTTGACATTTACTCAAAAACCCAACATGATCCTCAGCCGAGCCGAGCCTTACCTGTGGCTCCAGTCCCTTGGAGTGGAATTGATGCTGGACAAAGTCAGAGCAGTTATAGTTGTGCAGCACATGCAGCCTTATCCGTCACTCATTTTGCACGAACTGTAGGCTTCTGGTTGAAAAGGTGTGAATCTTTGCTCACATGTTACTGGTGAAACCTGCCAGGCGTGGGATTGAGAAGCAGAGTCCCAGTCATTCAGCTGCTGATCAGGTGAAAGCTGTGGAAACAAAAATGGAACTGCAGTCCTGTCCTACATTACACAGAAGATGCCACAGCCAGGATTTCATCCCAACCTTTGCTTTTCTCTTTCAGCTGGAACCACCTGCAATACACAGCGTAAGTGTGCATCTTTCCTTAACATTGTTCCCAAGTGGCCCTGTGAGAGGTAGGATTTTGTTTGGGAATTGCTGAGCGCTGATTTAACTCTTTACTTCTCGGTCCAGCAGGGTGGAGAAAAGGAAAGTGATGGATCCTCTGAACTCATTGAAGGAGAAGTACCTGCGCCCAAACCCACTCCTGTTCCACCCTCAGGTACTGAGTTACCATCCGCATGTCTCTTGAGCAATTTACCACATTGATTGTTAATGTTATCCAGAGTGGATCAGTGTAGCAACAGTTATTGGAGTCTCTAGGGGAAATTATTTATGCTGCTTGTGTTAATTAAGAAACAGGTATATATTTAAAGACGCAAGAATATTGTTTTGTGTTTCACTGTGCTTTCTATTGCTTTCAGCTTTAGATTTTATATTCATCACTATTGTATTCCATAAAAGCCAGGCAGTCCCCAGTGAAAGGCCTGGATCTCTTAAAGGGGGTTGAATCTTAACATTCCTTGCTTCACTTTGCAACTTGTGATGAGTTGTCTGATCTCAGCCTTCTCCAAGTTGCTTCCGTGCCCATGAGCCGGGGGGGGGGGGGGAGATAATATCAGGGTCTTGTTGCCTACAGTGGCTTGCATGGAATGTGTATGTTTTGGCGGCATAGTTCTCTCTGATGTTGCCTGCACCAAACAGCCTGCAGGATTTAACATGCAGGGTCAAATGAGGAAGAATGAGCATTCAGGTGGGACACCACAAGATGTATCAGCTTGATCTTTTTCCAAATGGTAATGTCACAAATCAGTAACTTCATTGCAGTTGTTGCAGGAGGCCTTTGAGTAGTGGTGTACCTCAGGGGTCGTTGCTGAAACCATTGCTCTTTGTCATCCACATCAACGATTTGGAACTAGAATGTATGATTTGTAAGTTTGCAGATGACAACAAAGTATGTAAACCTGATCCCAATGTAAATCAGAAAACACAGAGACTGTGAAAGAGAAACTGCTCATACGAGAATGAGAACGCTGGGGGTTAGATGACATGGGAGCTCCGTGTTGAAATATCCAAGGTTAGAAGTAACCAAGACAAGGATGATGGCTTGGTATGTTGATGAGATGAGGAGGGGATGAAATTGGGCATTATCCTAGAAGCGGATATCACAGGGATAGTCATCACAAAAAGCTGGAGCAACTCAGCAGGTCAGGCAGCATCTCTGGAGAAAAGGAATAGGTGACGTTTCGGTTTTGAGACTCTTCTTCAGACTGAGAGTCTGGGGAAAGGGAAAGTTGAAGAGGATATGAAGAGGTACAAATAACAAATGAATGAAAGGTATGCGAAAGGACAAATCAAAGGCTGCAACGATAATCAAAGAAAGGTGGATCAAAGCCAGCAACTGTCTCTCTACGATGTAAACCAGCATCTGCTGTTCCTTCCTACACAAGATTATACCAGACTGAATCAAGCTATGGGCAGGGAGAAGTAAGGAGCTGGTGGCTGAGGAGCGGAGATTGTGATGAGGTGAAAGATAAAAGCTTTAGCGTTGAATGCATATCCACCAATTTGACACTGTGAAAAGAGTGGAGTGCTCAAGAGCGGTGGAGCTTTAGCTGGGCATCATCTACAGGTTTGGGAACTAGCACTACATCATCTCTGCGTGTTTCTCAGTGTCAGCATATGGAGTAAACATTGGAGGAGGTGAATGTCATATCCATGGATGATGCTGTGGGCAATGCTTCAACCTCAGGGAGAGACACTAAGACTGCCCATCCTCGAGCTGCAACGGCACAATAAGAGTAGAACCAAGCCCACGTCAAGTTGCCCAACGGGTCAGCAGTGCAGATATGTTGGTGGAGATTGGCGTGGCTGTAATGGTCAACAGCTGAGTACAGTTCCTGAGGTAATAAATGACCTCTGTCACATAAGACACCATTAGCACCTTGATATGAATGGTTTTAGTATTGTGGCAGCGAAAAAAATAAAGGTACTCGAAGCATTCAAATATGGAGTTCTGGGTGAGGCCAACAAATCTGAAACTTAAATTGATTTTAAATCTTTGGCGAATAACGTGAGGGTGATGATGGGAAGCATCTTCTGTGGAGAGGTGATGGACGGATATTTGAAGGAGGGAGATTCCTGAGAGTTCAGTAGTGGGCCCAGAGAGCTGGATATGGGTCTCATGGCAAAGACGGGCGATACATGAGAAACCATTGGCAAGGGGTGCATAGGAAACCTTGCCCAGTGGCTGGAAGGCAAACTGCACAACCGATAGGTCCAATCTCACTGCCATTCTCACATGGATTCCTTGTACTACTCATCGACGTGTATGTGGAGGAAATACAGAAGAGGGGGGGTTGAGAAGATGGGCAGACTACCCCTCACCACTGACTCTGTCTGCTGGCTAGAAATCTCTCCCGTTCATGCACACCGTGTGGCACGGTGGCGCAGCGGTAGAGTTGCTGCCTTACAACGCCAGAGACCCGGGTTCCATCCTGACTATGGGTGCTGTCCGTACGGAGTTTGTACGTTCTCCCCATGATCTGTGTGGGTTTTCCCCGGGTGCTCCGGTTTCCTCCCACACTCCGAAGCTGTGCAGGTTTGCAGGTTAATTGGCTTCGGTAAAGATTGTAAATTATCCCTCGCGTATACAATAGTGTTGATGTGCGGGGATCGCTGGTCGGCAGGGACTCGATGGGCTGAAGGACCTGGTTCCACTTTCCGCTGTAATTCGAAACTAAACTAAACTAAACTGGAACCTCTCAGTTCCAATGGATGTAATATGATTGTCAAGACCAGTTCCTAATCCCAAGAATGGTGTGTGGAGACTTCTTGTTTGAATGGGTTGAATAGTGAGACTCTTTCATGGGAGCAGTTTACAGCTCTGAATCGAGTCCTGCACTCTGGCAGTTACTTTCTGATGTTACCCTGAGGATCATCTTGATTTCTTGATTTCATCTGCCACTTTAAATGGCATTTTTCATGTTAACTCATAGCACCTATATGTATAGTATTTTTTATTATTTTCCCAGCTCCAATAAGTAACACAAGGGAGCTTTTGTAAAGAGGGAGTAAGAGGCCAGGTTTCACAGCTAAACTTAGTCCGCTCATTGTTCTACCTCACAGCCTGTCGCTTTAATAACTTCCCTCGATTTTAGTGGAGGGCCCGGCTGACAGAAGGGTCCTGTCTGGCAGGAAGATCCTGTGTTTGTGTGGGTTAGAATGGAGTGCACACAGGGAGTGAAGAGATACGGACACAGTAGAGAGAGGCAGGGCTCTCAGCAATTGTGGGAAAGGAGCTGCTGGGGAAAGCGGTAAACAGCTGTGTGCTGCCTCCATTGTAACGTGAATCTGACAATGTGGAAACTCACCCAGCCCGGCAGCTTTCTCTCCCTCTCCACTTTCCCATATTTGTTATCTCTGTTGGCCCTGGAATTCCAGCTTGGCATCATCTCCGAGCAGTGGGTTACGCGGTCTGGCATCCAGGCTGCATGAGTGAAGCACCCAAGCATGCGGCCGGTGGTAAACCAGAGTCACTCGCAAGCTTTTTCTAATTTTAGAACTCGATCCTTGTTTACAAATCCCTCCAAGGTATCATCTCTCCCTTTCTGTACATCCATTTTCAGTTCTAAAAATGTCCAATCCCTGTGCTCATCTGATTCATGTCTCAAGTGAAACCATGATTTTTCTCCCTGATTCCTGTTGGCAATCCCATTAGCTGCCAAGAGAGCAAGTTATGGAGTCCACCAACCATCCTTCCTCCCCCGCTCCAACTTCTCTCACTCTCCCATCTCCAGCAAGAAACTCCTTGAAGTTGCCTCTCTAACCAAGTATCCTGACATCCACTTACATTTCACTTAGAAACATAGAAACATAGAAAATAGGTGCAGGAGGAGGCCATTTGGCCCTTCGAGCCAGCACCGCCATTCATTGTGATCATGGCTGATCAACCACAATTAGTAACCTGTGCCTGCCTTCTCCCCATATCCCTTGATTATGGTAGCCCCTAGAGCCCTATCTAACTCTCTTTTAAATCCACCCAGTGATTTGTCCTCCACTGCCTTCTGTGGCAGAGAATTCCACAAATTCACAACTCTCTGGGTGAAAAAGTTTCTTCTCACCTCAGTTTTAAATGGCCTCCCCTTTATTCTTAGACTGTGGCCCCTGGTTCTGGACCCCCCCCAACATGGTCTGATCTTGTCTGGCAATTGCCCCTTTTGCTGTATCAAAGATGCTACATAAATGCAAAATGGTGTTGATGCACTTTTGAGAGTAAATATAGCACATGAACACTGAAGCACATTAACCTGCAAGATATCATGTTTAATTTCAGTTGGTCCTGATCAATGGCAACAACATATTAATGTAGCAACTTTAAAGCAGTAAAATAATCCATGGAACTTCACTGAGAGTTATGAAATAACATTTGATGCAGAGCCACATATGGGGAGGTCAGGGCAGGTGACCAATACCTTGGTTTGAGAGATGTGTATGTTGGAGATAGAAAACCCGAGGGAGAAAATTCCATTGCTTGGGGCTTGGGCAAGTCGAAGCACTGTTGCCAAGAGTGGAGCAATTACATTTGTAGTTGATCAAGTAACTAGAATGAGAGGACAGTTATTATGGAAGGAGAGAATGCACGTGAAGACAGGGAAGAGCCTTTGGGTTTAGTGAAACAGCATGGAAACAGGCCCTTCGGCCCATCTAGCCCACACCAACCATTGATTACCCAAAGACTAGTTCCATCCTACATACTAGAGACAATATACCAATGCCAATGAACTTACAAAGCTGCAGGTCTATGGAGTGTGGGAGGAAACTGGAGCACCCAGAGAAAACCCACGCAGTCACGGGGAAAATGTACAAACTCCGTACACACAGCACCCATAGTCAGGATCTAACCCTGGTCTATGATGCTGAAAGGCTGCAGCTCTACTGCTGTGCTCTGTGCCGCCCTCTGTGGAAGGATATGGAAACAAAAGATGCCAATGTTAAAGTCATGGAGTGGCTGACACTTATTCAATGTCTGGAATGGTCCTGCGTCAGAGATGGGAGATCACCTCCACGGTTCCAGCACTTGACGATACTTTATCTGGGTAAAAGAGACAAAAAGAAAGATGTTGGTGTTGAGTCCATATGTTGTTCACATGTGTGGTATAGCTGTGAGCTACAGTGCTATGTTGTTCACATGTGTGGTGTAGCTGTGAGCAACAGTGCTATGTTGTTCACATGTGTGGTGTAGCTGTGAGCAACAGTGCTATGTTGTTCACATGTGTGGTGTAGCTGTGAGCAACAGTGCTATGTTTCCATGTCACTATTCACTGGTGGCAGAGGGGGCATCGTGATACTTCCATCAGGTTTGTGGACCAGGCAATGATTGTCTTGTACTGCATTTTCTGTTGCTGGTTACTGCATTCTTTAGAAGTTTTATTTCCCATTTCTGCATCGTATCTCATGGTAGCATGGTGGCGCAGTGGTAGAGTTGCTGCCTTAGAGTGCCAGAGATCCGGGTTTGTTCTTGACTCTGGGTGCTGTCTGTACAGAGTTTGTACGTTCTCCCTGTGACTGCGTGGGTTTTCTCCGTGTGCGCCGGTTTCCTCCCACATTCCAAAGACGTACAGGTTGTGTATGTGATAAATAAACGACTATTGACTATTGTAGATTATTTGGCTTCGATAAAAATTGTAAATCGTCCCTAGTGTGTAGGATGGTGATAGTGTATGGGGTAATCGTTGGTCGGCATGGACTCAGTGGGCCGAAGGGCCTGTTTCCACGCTGTATCTCTAAAGTCTAAAGTCAAAAGTTAAATTCTATCTTGGTTGATGCAAAAACAGTAGAGAGTTCCAGAACCTATGTGGAAGATCAAAGCTATGGTCTTATTGTAACTCATCTTTTAATAGCTATTTGACTTCGCTTTTTTGTGAATTGTGTTTGCCTTTCCAAGTTTGGCAAGAGTTGAAATTGGTGTGTAGATCAAGGATAGTTTAAACAAGTTTGAAAAAAGAAGTGGAAACACTATTCTTCCGATGAGCAGCGAGGCAGAGGTTATTTAGACACAAGGAACTGCAGGTGCTGGAATCTTGTATAGAACACAAAGTGCTGGAGTAACTCAGTGGGTCAGGCAGCATCTCTGCAGTACATGGACCTTTCTTCACAGATGTTTATTTTCTCAGTATGCTGAATTTAGTGAATGGAGGCAGCAACTTGATGGGTGGATGGGCAGGAATAGTTGAAGTGGTTAAGAGTTCAGTGACACGACACACTGCATTACACTGTTCAGTTGGACATCACAGACCCACAGAACCATAGACCCACAGAACCATAGACACACAGAACCATAGACACACAGAACCATAGACACACAGAACCATAGACACACAGAACCATAGACACACAGAACCATAGACCCACAGAACCATAGACACACAGAACCATAGACACACAGAACCATAGACACACAGAACCATAGACACATAGACACAGAGATGCAGGAGTAGGCCATTTGGCCCTTCGAGCCAGCATCACCATTCAATAAGATCATCTAAAATCAGTACCCCGTTCCTGCTTTCTCCCCATATCCCTTGATTCCTTTAGCCCTAAGAGCTAAATCTAACTCTCTCTTGAAAACATCCAATGAATTGGCCTCCACTGCCTTCTGTGGTAGAGAATTCCACAGATTCACAACTCTCTGGGTGAAGATGTTTTTCCTCATCTCAGTCCTAAATGGCCTACCCCTTATTCTCAAACTGTGACCCCTGGTTCTGGATTCCCCCAACATTGGGAACATTTTTCCTGCATCTAGCCTGTCCAATCCTTTAAGAATTTTACATGTTTCTACAAGATCCCCTCTCATCCTTCTAAATTCCAGTGAATACAAGCCCAGTCGACCCATTCTTTCATCATATGTCAGTCCCGCCATCCTGGGAATTAACCTGGTGAAACTACGCTGCACTCCCTCAATAGCAAGAATGTCCTTCCTCAAATTAGGAGACCAAAATTGCACACAATACTCCAGGTGCAGTCTCACCAGGGCCCTGTACAACTGCAGTAGGTCCTCCTTGCTCCTAAACTCAAATCCTCTGGCAATGAAGGCCAACATGCCATTAGCTTTTTTCACTGTCTGCTGTACCTGCATGCTTACTTCCAGTGACTGATGTACAAGGACACCCAGGTCCTGTTGCATCTCCCCTTTTCATAATCTGACACCATTCAGATAATAATCTGCCTTCCTGTTCTTGCCACCAGTGGATATCCTCACATTTATCCACATTATACTGCATTTGCCATGCATCTGCCCACTCATCCAACCTTTCATTATATGGCACATAATGCCTGCAGCCTCATAGCATCCTCCTCGCAGCTCACACTGCCACCCAGCTTTGTGTTATCCGCAAACTTAGAGATGTTACATTTAATTCCCTCGTCTAAATCCTTAATATATATTGTAAACAACTGCAGTCCCAGCACCGAGCTTTGCGGCACCCCACTAGTCACTGCCTGCCACTCTGAAAAGGCAAAAAATGTCGTAAAGCCTTAGCAGACCAGGCAGCATCTGTGGAAAGTGAAAAAGAGTTACCTTTTCAGGATGAGGGCACTTTATCAGAACCGGAAGGCTCAGATAGGACCAAGGGAATTCTCTTTCCCATGTTGCAACTCCAAATTAACTGTTTTCTTTCTTTCCTACTCTTTGCTTCCTGTCTGCCAACCAGTTCTCTATCCATGTCATTACCCTACCCCTAATACCATGTGCTCTAATTTTGCACACTAATCTCTTGTGTGGGACCTTGTCAAAGGCTTTTTGAAAGTCCAGATACACCACATCCACTGGCTCCCCCTTATCCATTCTACTTGTTACATCCTCAAAACATTCCAGAAGGTTAGTCAAGCATGATTTCCCCTTCACAAATCCATGCTAACTTTGACTGATCAAGCTGGGTACAACTTCATGTAGTCCATACCAGAGCAATACTGTCAGTGAGTGGGTAATTGCTGATCAGCTTATCAGCTGGTGCATGGCAGCTTCTGAGTTGGCTCAACACCTGATCTCATCTGCATTCATTCAATGTACTTTGAAGGCTCCCACATGGCCAGCTGTCACTCTGAGGTAGATTGGGCATGTGGTCATATCTCACCTGGTTGTCGCAGAAAGTTAACTTCAGAGCATCCTTGCAGTCTTGTTATCAAGGAGGGAATCAACACCAGTTGTCTTCTGGGGCCGTTGGATTAAGCCTTCATTCTGGGAAATATTCCTCTGTGAAATCATCCCTGAAGCCATGCTAGAAACTCATATGGCACATAATGCCAGCACAAGGAGACTTTAAAATTCTGAGTGCAACATAGAGAAAAGCATAAGGTGGTTCTCTAGTATCAGGAGATGAAATTAAAAGGAACCTTTTGAGAAGATCACTGAATGGAAACAAAGTTAATTATTTGGTAGATAAAAGAACTGAGAAAGAAAGAAAACAGTTAATTTGGAGTTGCAACATGGGAAAGAGAATTCCCTTGGTCCTATCTGAGCCTTCCGGTTCTGATAAAGTGTCCTCATCCTGAAAAGGTAACTCTTTTTCACTTTCCACAGATGCTGCCTGGTCTGCTATGGGTTTACAACATTTTCTGCTTTTATTTTAAATTTCCAGCATCTGCAGTGTTTTAATATTCATGTTCTGATTTTCATCTCTTGTATTTGCCTTTCCATTAACTTCAAAACATACCTAATTCTAGGTTAATAACTAGCATTCAGTAAATAAGTGAAGGCAGAGCTCAAAGAACTTCTAAACCAAAGCTGTGTGTTGCAAGAGAGATAGGATAAGTTCACTCTACTGTACAGGGATTGTAGTTTGATGGGACCGCATTAGTGTTGTTCCACAGGCCCTTCATCACACAATGTTTGTGCCGAACATGATGCCAAGACCAACTCTTATCTGCCTGCATGTGATCCCTATCCCTCCATTTCCTGCATATCCATGTGCCTATACAAAAGTCTTTTAAATGCCTCTATCATATGTCTCACCTCAATGTGCACATTCCAGGCGCCTCCTGTGTAAAGAAACTTGGCCCTCTCACCTCGAATCTTTGTTCTCTAGTGTTTAATTTTTCAATCCTGGAAAAAAAAGGTTTTGACTCGCGATCCTATCTATGCCCCTCGTAATTTTACATACTTCCATCAGGTCTCCCTGCAACCTCCGACATTCCAGGGAAAACAATCGCTCCCTGTAGCTAATGGCCCCTAATCCAGGCGTCATTATGGTAAACCTCCTCGGCACTCTCTCCAAAGCCTCCTTATCCATCCGGCAATGGTGCGACCAGAACTGCACGCAGTACTCCTAATGCGGCCTGACCAACATCCTATACACGTCTTATAGAGACGTATATCTTATCGAAACGTATAAGATTATTATGGGGTTGGACACGTTAGAGGCAGGAAACATGTTCCCAATGTTGGGGGAGTCCAGAACAAGGGGCCACAGTTTAAGAATAAGGGGTAGGCCATTTAGAACTAAGATGAGGA
Source organism: Rhinoraja longicauda (assembly GCF_053455715.1). Lineage (NCBI taxonomy): Eukaryota > Metazoa > Chordata > Chondrichthyes > Rajiformes > Arhynchobatidae > Rhinoraja > Rhinoraja longicauda. The sequence goes on along the minus strand of NC_135982.1, from coordinate 1,877,802 downwards.
AAAACTTTTTCAGTCAGAGAGTTGTGAATCTGTGGAATTCTCTGCCTCAGAAGGCAGTGGAGGCCAATTCTCTGAATGCATTCAGGGGGTATGGGGAGAAGGCAGGAACGGGGTACTGATTAAGAATGATCAGCCATGATCACATTGAATGGCGGTGCTGGCTCGAAGTGCTGAATGGCCTCCTCCTGCACCTATTGTCTATTGTCTATAAAATCATAAAAGGACTGGACAAGCTAGATTCAGGAAATATATTCCCAATGTGGGGAGTCCAGAACCAGTGGCCACAGTCTAAGAATAAAGGGGAGGCCATTTAAAACTGAGGTGAGAAGGAACTTTTTCACCCAGAGAGTTGTGAATTTGTGGAATTCTCTGCCACAGAGGGCAGTGGAGGCCATTTCACTGGATGAATTTAAAAGAGAGTTGGATAGAGCTCTAGGGGCTAGTGGAATCAAGGGACATGGGGAGAAGGCAGGCACGGGTTACTGATTGTGGATGATCAGCCATGATCACAATGAATGGCGGTGCTGGCTCGAAGGGCCAAATGGCCTTCTCCTGCAACTATTTTCTATGTTTTCTCTAAATCCACATCATTACATCCTGACTCTTATACTCAATGCACCGACCAGTGTAGGGAAGTGTAAGAAGATAACTGCAGATGTTGGTACAAATCGAAGGTATTTATTCACAAAATGCTGGAGTAACTCAGCAGGTCAGGCAGCATCTCAGGAGAAAAGGAATGGGTGACGTTTCGGGTCGAGACCCTTCTTCAGACTGATATCAGGGGGGCGGGACAAATGAAGGATATAGGTGGAAACAGGAAGACAGTGGGAGATCTGGGAAGGGGGAGGGGAAGAGAGGGACAGAGGAACTATCTAAAGTTGGAGAAGTCAATGTTCATACCGCTGGGCTGCAAGCTGCCCAGGCCAAATATGAGGTGTTGTTCCTCCAATTTCCAGTGGGCCTCACTATGGCACTGGAGGAGGCCCATGACAGTCCCTAATTAACCCATTCACTTCCAAAATTCCTCTCCAATAGCTACGACTGACGTGAGGCTTACCAGCCTATAATTCCCTGGATTCTCTATTCTTCCCTTCTTAAATAAAGGAACAGGGCGGTCACGGTGGCGAAGCGGTAGAGTTGCTGCCTTACAACGAATGCAGCGCCAGAGACCCGGGTTCGATCCCGACTACGGGTGCCATCTGCACGGAGTTTGTACGTTCTCCCCATGACCTGCGTGGGTTTTTTCCGAGATCTTTGGTTTCCTTCCACACTCCAAAGACGTACAGGTATGTAGGTTAATTGGCTGGGTAAATGTAAAAATTGTCCCTAGTGTGTGTAGGGTTGTGTTAATGTGTGGGGATCGCTGGTCGGCGCGAACACGGTGGGCCGAAAGGGCCTGTTTCCGCGCTGTATCTCTAAACTAAACTAAAACTAAACTAACATTCCCTACTCTCCAGTTGTCTGGGACCTCACCTGTAGCTAGAGATGGCACAAAGATATTTGGCAAGGCTCTCGCAATCTCCTCTCTTGTCTCGGTGGTATCACAAAATGCTGGAGTAACTCAGCGGGTCAGGCAGCATCTCAGGAGAGAAGGAATGGGTGAAGTTTCGGGTCGAGACCCTTCTTCAGACTAATGTCAGGGGAGGGGGCGGGACAAAGATAGGATGTAGCTGGAGACAGGAAGACAGTGGGAGAACTGGGAAGGGGGAGGGGAAAGAGAGGGACAGAGGAACTATCTGAAGTTAGAGAAGTAAATGTTCATACCGCTGGGGTGTAAGCTGCCCAAGCGAAATATGAGGTGCTGTTCCTCCAATTTGCAGTGGGCCTCACTATGACAATGGAGGAGGCCCATGACAGAAAGGTCAGAATGGGAGTGGGAGGAGGAGTTGAAGTGCTGAGCCACCGGGAGATCAGGTTGGTTAAGGCGGACTGAGCGAAGGTGTTGAGCGAAATGATCGGCGAGTCTGCGTTTGGTCTTGCCGATGTAGAGAAGTTGACATCTGGAACAGCGGATACAATAGATGAGGTTGGAGGAGGTGCAGGTGAACCTCTGCCTCACCTGCAAAGACTGTTTGTGTCCTTGGATAGAGTCGAAGGGGGAGGTAAAGGGACAGGTGTTGCATCTCCTGCGGTTGCAGGGGAAAGTACCTGGGGAGGGGGTGGTTTGGGTAGGAAGGGACGAGTGGACCAGGGAATTATGGAGGGAAAGTAGAAAGGGGAGGAGATGGGAAGATGTGGCCAGTAGTGGGATCCCGTTGGCGGTGACGGAAATTTTGGAGGATAATTTGTTGGATACGCTGGCTGATGGGGTGGAAGGTGAGGACAAGGGGGACTCTATCCTTGTTATGAATAGGGGGAGGGGGAGCAAGAGCGGAGCTGCGGGATATAGAGGAGGCCCTGGTGAAAGCCTGATCTATAATTTAAAAGGGGAACCCCGTTTCCTAAAGAATGAGGACTTCTCTGATGCCCTAGTATGAAACACCTCATCCTGGGCACAGATGCGGCGTAGACGGAGGAATTGGGAGTAAGGGATAGACTTTTTACAGGAGACCGGGTGGGAAGAAGTGTAGTCAAGTCTTGTCTCTGTCAGTAACCTGGGATAGATTTCATCAGGTCCTGGGGATTTATCCACCTTAATAATAATAATAATAATAATGCATTACATTTATATAGCGCTTTTCATATACTCAAAGATGCTTTACAGGGATTTAGAGAACATAGGGAAGTGAATAAATAGATAAATAAGTAAACGAACAGAGAAAGGAGACAGAAGGTGAGGTGACCTTCAGTGGTTGAAGGCAGTACTGAACAGGTGAGACTTCAGTGATGTTTTGAATGTGGTGAGTGTGGGGGAGTCTCTGACGGTTTGGGGTAGTGAGTTCCATAGGGTGGGAGCAGCGATGGAGAAAGCCCTGTCCCCCCAGGATCTGAGTTTGGTCCGGATGTGGGGGGACAGGAGATTGGCAGCAGCAGAGCGGAGGGTGCAGGTGGGAGTGTGCCTGTGGAGGAGGTCGGTCAGGTAGGATGGGGCCAGGTTATGGAGGGCTTTGTAGGTCATGAGGAGGATTTTGTACTGGATTCTCTGGGGGATGGGGAGCCAGTGGAGTTTGTAAAGGACGGGGGTGATATGGTCACGGATCGGGGTGTGGGTGAGTAGACGGGCAGCGGAGTTTTGAATGTGTTGAAGTTTACTGATGATTTTTGAGGGTGCGCCATAGAGGAGGCTGTTGCAGTAGTCCAGACGGGAGGTGATGAAGGCGTGGATGAGGGTTTCTGCAGCTGTGGAGGAGAGGCATGGACGGAGACGGGCTCAATGCTCTTCAAGAGCCCCAACACCACCTCTTTCTTAATCTCAAATCCCCTACCATACGAGTATTCTCCACACTGATCTCACTCACTCTCTTCCATGTACTTTGCCTTGGTGAAAACAGGTGCAAAGTACCTTAGTACCTCACCTACACCCCCAAACGCTAAATACAAATACCCTCCGTTATCCATAGCAGTCCTACCTTCTCCTGGTTACCCTTTTGTTTCCAATTATAGGGATTAAAAACTTGTGGGATTTTCCTTAATCCGACTTGCCAAAGCCATTTTGTGTCGTCTTTGAGCCTTTCTAAGCGCTCACTTGAGTCTGTCCGACCTCTCCCTGTAGCTAATATCCCCTAATACAGGCATCATTCTGATAATCTAGGAGTATTGAATCTTTCAATCAGCAAAGGTTGGTGACAAAACCTAAAAACCGTTGGCAGAATCATTGTGTAAATGTGATCCACGTACACTTTGCAATCCATTCTCCATTCGGTGCGTTGAAGCTTGCAATAGACATGAAGCTGGTGAATGATATCTTCATGATTCCCTGATCCTGTCTGAACCTCTACTGGAAGTGGACACAAAAATTACCCTGTTTGTTTTTTCATTCAGCAAAGTGTATTTAGTCCTTTTTTTTGTGCTTAAAATATTTTGCTGGTAAAAAATAATAAAGAAAAGGAAATATCAAAGAAGAGTCTATGTTTCCACAAACGCCACTTCATCACACTGCATGTTGATCAAATAACAACTTTTAAACAGTTTTGTGGCACTGTTTTCCCCAGAGCCCGTTTAATAGCTGTACAGCATGCAAAGGTCTGGGGAAGGTTACTCATATTTGTACTGTAGAAAATATAATAGTTGATATATGGCTTCCTACAGCTTTCCTGCTGTTTGGAGATGATGTCATGTACCGATCTTGAAGGGAAGTGTTTAGCCTATCGGCCATTGTGCATTCTAAGAAGCTATTCAATTCAAAAGGTAGCACACTTTGAGTTTGACCCGCACTCACACAATTCAGTACTCAAAAGGGGGCAATGTTTAATTTCTATGCTCCTTGATGTTTGTTTCCCCACCACTTCCCTTCCAATGTTATCACTAAGAGCGATCCAAGCATGTTTTTCTTGCAACAAACTACTTTGTGGATCCAGCTGTTGAGGAAGATTCACTTTGCCTTTTTTCGTAGTTCTTGGTTTTTAATTTATTTGTACATTTTCCATGAAGTGACTCCTTTCTGCATCTCTTTCTCGTTTTTTTTTGGCAAGTAAGATTTTTATTGAGAAGATAGACTCAAAATGACACTGTAACTCAGCGGGTCAGGTAGCATCTCTGGAGAAAAGCAATAGGTGGCTTTGCATCAACATATCCCTTCATTGTCACCTCTTCCACAGCCAACAATGGACCGTTGTGGGCTCCACCATTCCTTGGTCATCGGTGCCAGCTCTGATTTGTTCTTAACATTTTCATACCTCTGGTTCCCCCCTTGCCTTGGGAGGAGGCACAGAGGAGATGAGGATGTGGGATCAATGGGCCCAGCAACCAATCCCTGAGGCACACCACTAGTCAAAGGCCTCCAGTCCAAAAACAACCTTCCACCATCACCCTCTGTTTCCTATCATTAAGCTAACTCTGTATCCAGTTATCTAGCTCTCCCTGGATCCCTTGTGATCTACACTTCCAAAGCAGCCTATCATGCAGAATCTTATCAAAGGCCTGGCTGACATCCATGTGGACTAAGTCTACAGTCCTGCCCTCAGTCTGAAGAAGGGCCTTGACCCGAAACGTCATTATTCCTTTTCTCCAGAGATGCTGCCTGACCCACTAAGTTACTCCAGCTTTTTGTGTCTATCCGGTGTAAATCAATATCTTCAGTTTCTTCCTGCGCCTTTTTATTGAGAGTTGAGTTGTCCAAAATTGTTGCTCGAGGTAGGTAGGTATGGTCAGAGTGATGGCTCTGTAACAGGGTTATGATCATGGCTTCCAGTGCTGTCTGCCTGCTGTTTGCCCTTCTTCCCTGGGACTGCTTGGATTTATTTACCTCAGGTGCTCCAATTTCACCTCTCAACTTGATAGTTTAAACGGCTTCTGGAAAATCACCTAAATTGTAGGTGAGGGGAGGTTGTGAGAAAGAACAGGTTGCTATGAGATAAAGAGGGAGGGGGATTTCTCTCAGAGCCATCATCTATTTGTCAAAAGGACAAATCAGGACCATACTAGGGCAGCAAAATGGGGGCGATATTGGAATCATGTATTTTATTATGCACGAGTTGCCAGTGGTCCGTTTTAACGTGCCAGAGAGTCATAGAGCACAGAAACAGGCCCTTCGGTCCAACATTTCCCTGCCTATCAAATTGCCTCACTGGGTTAGACCCACTTGTCTGCATCTGGCCTATATCCCTCCAAATCTTTCCTATCTATGGACTTATCCAAATGTCTTTAAAGGTTGTAATTGTCTGGCAGCTCAGCTGGGTGGTATTTCACATGCACCAAGTTGAATAAGATGGTGACACATGTTATGTACTGGTGATTGGTTTGCAATGTGGTAGTTGGTTGTGTTATTCCCCCTACATTGCAGATTTGGCATAGGCCCTGGGAAATTAGGCTGTTGGGATCCAGCAAACACTAATATAAAGGAGGATAGCAAAAGTTTTTTTAGGTACGTGAAGAGGAAAAAAATAGTCAAGGCAAATGTGGGTCCCTTGAAGACAGAAACAGGGGAATTTATTATGGGGAACAAAGAAATGGCAGACGAGTTAAACCGTTACTTTGGATCTGTCTTCACTGAGGAAGATACACACAATCTCCCAAATGTTCTAGGGGTCGGAGAACCTAGGGTGATGGAGGAACTGAAGGAAATCCACATTAGGCAGGAAATGGTTTTGGGTAGACTGATGGGACTGAAGGCTGATAAATCCCCAGGGCCTGATGGTCTGCATCCCAGGGTACTTAAGGAGGTGGCTCTAGAAATAGTGGAAGCATTGGAGATCATTTTTCAATGTTCTATAGATTCAGGATCAGTTCCGGTGGATTGGAGGATAGCAAATGTTACCCCACTTTTTAAGAAAGGAGGGAGAGAGAAAACGGGTAATTATAGACCAGTTAGTCTGACATCAGTGGTGGGGAAGATGCTGGAGTCAATTATAAAAGACGAAATTGCTGAGCATTTGGATAGCAGTAACGGGATCATTCCAAGTCAGCATGGATTTACGAAGGGGAAATCATGCTTGACAAATCTACTGGAATTTTTTGAGGATGTAACTAGGAAAATTGACAAGGGAGAGTCAGTGGATGTGGTGTACCTCGACTTTCAGAAAGCCTTCGACAAGGTCCCACACAGGAGATTAGTGGGCAAAATTAGGGCACATGGTATTGGGGGTAGGGTACTGACATGGATAGAAAATTGGTTGACAGACAGAAAGCAAAGAGTGGGGATAAATGGATCCCTTTCGGAATGGGAGGCAGTGACCAGTGGGGTACCGCAAGGTTCGGTGTTGCGACCCCAGCTATTTACGATATACATTAATGACTTAGACGAAGGGATTAAAAGTACCATTAGCAAATTTGCAGATGATACTAAGCTGGGGGGTAGTGTGAATTGTGAGGAAGATGCAATAAGGCTGCAGGGTGACTTGGACAGGTTGTGTGAGTGGGCGGATACATGGCAGATGCAGTTTAATGTAGATAAGTGTGAGGTTATTCACTTTGGAAGTAAGAATAGAAAGGCAGATTATTATCTGAATGGTGTCAAGTTAGGAGGAGGGGGAGTTCAACGAGATCTGGGTGTCCTAGTGCATCAGTCAATGAAAGGAAGCATGCAGGTACAGCAGGCAGTGAAGAAAGCCAATGGAATGTTGGTCTTCGTAACAAGAGGAGTTGAGTATAGGAGCAAAGAGGTCCTTCTACAGTTGTACCGGGCCCTGGTGAGACCGCACCTGGAGTACTGTGTGCAGTTTTGGTCTCCAAATTTGAGGAAGGATATTCTTGCTATGGAGGGCGTGCAGCGTAGGTTCACTAGGTTAATTCCCGGAATGGCGGGACTGTCGTATGTTGAAAGGCTGGAGCGATTGGGCTTGTATACACTGGAATTTAGAAGGATGAGGGGGGATCTTATTGAAACATATAAGATAATTAGGGGATTGGACACATTAGAGGCAGATAACATGTTCCCAATGTTGGGGGAGTCCAGAACAAGGGGCCACAGTTTAAGAATAAGGGGTAGGCCATTTAGAACGGAGATGAGGAAGAACTTTTTCAGTCAGAGAGTGGTGAAGGTGTGGAATTCTCTGCCTCAGAAGGCAGTGGAGGCCAGTTCGTTGGATGCTTTCAAGAGAGAGCTGGATAGAGCTCTTAAGGATAGCGGAGTGAGGGGGTATGGGGAGAAGGCAGGAACGGGGTACTGATTGAGCCATGATCGCATTGAATGGCGGTGCTGGCTCGAAGGGCTGAATGGCCTACTCCTGCACCTATTGTCTATTGTCTATTGTCTATTGTCTATTGTCTCACATACACACACATGCACACACGCACGCATACACGCACACACGCACACGCATGCGCACACACACACACACACACACACACACACACACACACACACACACACACACACACACACACACACACACACACACACACACACACACACACACACACACACTTATGTAGACCCAATACTCAACGTTTTGGGTCGAGATCCTTCTTCAGACTGGAGAAGGGTCTTAACTCAAAATGTCACCCATTTCGTCTCTCCAGAGATGCTGCCTGACCCGCTGAATTTCTCCAACATTTTGTGTCTATCTTCTGTTTAAACCAGCATCTACAGTTCCTTGCTAAACACACACATATGCACACACATACATACAAATTTACATAGATAGATACATACATACATACATACATACATACATACATACATACATACATACATACATACATACATACATACATACATACATACATACATACATACATACATACATACATACATACATACATACACACACACCTAACAATAGAATATTATTATTATTATTATTATTTACAGTTTACTATGTTTACATATTCTGTTGTGCTGCAGCAAGTAAGAGTTTCATTGTTCTATCTGGGACATGACAATAAAACACTCTTGACATACATATGTACATACCTACATACATAAATAAAATACATACATACACACACATACATACACACATACACACACATACACACACATACATACATACATACATACATACATACATACATACATACATGCATACATACATACACACACACACACACATACACACACACACATACATACATACATACATACATACATACATACATACATACATACATACATACATACATACATACATACATACATACATACATACATACATACATACATACATACATACATACATACATACATACATACATACATACATACATACATACATACATATCCCTGGGATGGAGAGACTTGAGGAAAGATTGGAAAGACTAGGCTTGTATTCACTGGAGTTTAGAAGGATGAGAGGGGATCTTATAGAGACATACAAAATTATAAAAGGACTCGACAAGCTAGACGCAGGAAAAATGTTCCCAATGTTGGGGGAGTCCAGAACCAGGGGCCACAATCTCAGAATAAAGGGGAGGCCATTTAAAACTGAGGTGAGAAGAAACTTTAAGACCTAGAGTGTTGTGAATTTGTGGAATTCTCTGCCACAGAAGGCAGTGGAGGCCAAATCACTGGATGAATTTAAAAGAGAGTTAGATAGAGCTCCAGGGGCTAGTGGAATCAAGGGATATGGGGAGAAGGCAGGCACAGGCTACTGATTGTGGATGATCAGCCATGATCAATGGCGGTGCTGGCACGAAGGGCCAAATGGCCTCCTCCTGCACCTGTTTTCTATGTTTCTATGTTTCTATAAAATACATAAACATAGCACACAAAGTAAGGAAATTTGTGTTTGGTAGATTATTTCTTTGTTGTAACAATGCTTCTTAGCAATAAATCTTATATCGCTGGAAAGCCTGTTTATTTCCCTATTAAATGGTGCCACATTTGTAAGGAACATGCATTTGTGGGATGAGCAGCAGAGCTGAGTATGTGGGTTGCGCCCATGAAAAATCTGCCAAATCTTCTCTGCCAATGCCAAACAGCTTATTCTGCCATTGACTCTTGTTCGGTGTTGTTTGGTGGATTGGATGATTGAAGTCTGAAGAAACAAGACATATTGGCAATTTAACAATATATTCATTTAATAAACAGGAGCCTCAGTAGCTCAGTGTGGAAGAACCATACACAGCCACAACAGCCTGGCACCTCCTCCTCATGCTGGTCATCAGCCTGGTCACACACTGTTGTGGGATGGCATCCCATTCTTCAACCAGCATTTGTCACAAGTCAGCCAACGTGGTTGTGTTGGTCACTCTGGCACGAACAGCACGCCCAAGCTGATCCCACAAGTGTTCAATGGGGTTGAGGTCAGGACTGCAGGCAGGCCATTCCATCCTCTCCACTCCCAAATTCTGGAGGTAGTCTCTGAGAAACCCTGCTCTGTGGGGGCGAGCATTGTCATCTTGGAGGATAGAGTTCGGTCCCAGACTGTGGAGATATGGGATTGCCACTGGTTGCAGAATCTCATCTCAATATCTCTCTGCATTGAGATTGCCTCCAATGATGACAAGCCTCGTTTTTCCAGTGAGGGAGATGCCGCCCCACACCATCATACTGCCTCCACCAAAAGATGTTACTCTATCGGTGCAGCAATCAGCATAGCGTTCTCCGCGTCTTCTCCACACTTTGACCCTATGATCCAACTGCCGTAGGCAGAATCTGGACTCATCGCTGAACATAACGTTCCTCCACATGTTCAGGTTCCAGTGCACGTGTTGCCGACACCAGCGCAAACGGGCCTGACGGTGAAGGGCAGTCATGGCAGGCCTCCTGGCAGCTCTATGAGACCGGAGATCGGCTGCGTGCAGTCTGTTCCAAATTGTCTGGGCAGAGAGCCGTCGGCCATATCGTCCTGCAAACCTTGACTGCAAATCTGTAGAAGACAGCCTACGGTTCCTAAGTGCTGACAGGGTGAGGAAACGGTCTTCTTCGGGTGTCGTCTTCTTGGGACACCCACTTGGCGGCCTGTCTCTGACATCCCCCGTTATATGGAACTTGGCCTTCACTTTGGAGATGGTACTAGGGCTCACTCCAAATAATGCCGCAACTTGGTTTTGCAGAACACCAGCTTGAAGTTGCCCTATCGCACGGGCCCTATCCAGATCAGTCAAACGTGGCATGCCGATTCTTGGAGCAGACACCTACTGACCACTGTAGCAGGGCCCATGCTCACAGATGCTGCCAATCAGGTGCCAATCAGGCACCTGATTGTCAGCACCTGGGGGTACCAGAAGCTCAAAACAAGAGTCAATAGCAACAGCAGAATAAGCTGTTTGGCATTGGCAGAGAAGATTTGGCAAATTTTTCATGGGCGCAACCCATATACTCAGCTCTGCTGCTCATCCCACAAATGCATGTTCCTTACAAATGTGGCACCATTTAAAAGGGAAATAAACAGGCTTTCCAACGGTATAAGATTTATTGCCAAGAAGCATTGTTACAATAAAGAAATAATCTACCAAACATAAATGTCCTTACTTTTTGTGCTATGTTTACATACATACATACATACATAAATACATATACACATGCGTATATACAAACATTACATACATACATACATATATACATACATACATACACACACACATACATACATACATACATACATACATACATACATACATACATACATACATACATACATACATACATACATACATACATACATACATACATACATACATACATACATACATACATACATACATACATACATACATACATACACACATACATACATACATACATACAATGGTCTGGTTGTAGTCCATACATACCCAGTCACTCACATGTGTGGTTCCATCCTCCATGTTACCCTGTACAGTATCTAGAGTGCCAGTACCTGGGCTGAGATATAGGAGTGTTCATTCAATGGATGTCTTCATCCATCTCACAGTCTAGCACTTCAGATTGCTTTGTCTGGCCAATTGGGAGATCTTGGTTGGGGGAGGAAAAGGTCATGATTCTGGTAAAGAGGTCTGGGCCGTTGTGGGCATGGGTATAACTAGGTGATGTAACCTGAAGATAGATGCACGTTGGCAGCAGCTGTATTTTGTAAATCAGAAGGGACTGGCGGTCAGGGGGGTTTGCAGGAATGGGGGCCACTGGGATATGAGCTTTACTCTCCGATAATCATTAAGCATTTAGATAATAGTTTATGTTCATAAGTGATAGGAGCAGAATTAGAACATTCGGTCCATCAAGTCGCCATTCAATCATGGCTGATCTACCTTTCCCTCTCAACCCCATTCTCCTGCCTTCTCCTCGTAACTCTGACACCCTTACTAATCAAGAATCTGTCAATCTCTGCCTTAAAATAACCATTGACTAGATGATACAAAAGTGGGTGGTTTTGCAGATAGTGGAGATGGTTGTGAAAAATCACAGCAGGATCTGGATCGATTGGCCAGGTGGGCGGAGGAATGGTTGATGGAATTTAATACAGAGAAATGTGACGTGTTGCATTTTGGGAAGTCTAACATGGGCAGGACCTACACAGTGAATGGTAGGGCTCTGGGGAGTGTTGTAGAGCAGAGGGATCTAGGAGTGAGGGTACATAGCTCCCTGAAGGCTTTTGGCACATTGGCCTTCATCAGCCAGAGTATTGAGTATAGTTTGGAGGTCATGGTGTAGTCATATAAGACTTTGTGAGGCCACATTTAGAGTATTGTGTTTAATTCTGGGCACCATGTTATAGGAAAGATGTTGTCAAGCTGGAAAGGGTACAGAAAAGATTTACGAGGATGTTGCCAGGACTAGAGGGTCTGAGCTATCGGCAAAGGTTGAGTAGGCTGGGACTCTATTCCTTGGAACACAGAAGGCTTAGAGGTGATCTTATGGAAGTGTATAAGATCATGAGAGGAATAGATTGGGTAGATGCACATAGTCTGTTGCCCAAAGTAGGTGAATCAAGGACCAGCGGATATAGGTTTAAGGTGAAGAGGAAAAGATTTAATAGGAATCTGAGGGTAACTTTTGCACACAAAGGGTGGTGGATGTATGGAACAAGCTGCCAGAGGAGGTCATTGAGGCAGGGGCTATCCTAACATTTCAGAAGCAGTTAGACAGGAACATGGAGAGGACATGTTTGGAGGGATATGGACCAAATGCTGGCATGTGGGACTAGTGTAGATGGGCCATGTTGGCCGGTGTGAGCAAGTTGGGCTGAAGTTTCACACTGTATCACTCTATGACTCTATGCCTTGGACTCCCCAGCCTTCTGTGGCAATAAATTCCACAGGTTCTCCACCCTCTGACTAAAGACATTCCTCCTCATCTCCTTCCTAAAGGTACGTCATTTTATTCTGAGGCTCTGGCATCTGGTCCTAGACTTTCCCACTAGTGAAAACATCCTCTCCACATCCATTCTACCCAAACGTTTCACTGTTCGGTAAATTAAGTAATAGATGATATGTTTGCTTACCCTTCCAAATGTTCCAATGTTTCAGTGTAGACTAGGCCAAGTGGACACGTTGGGTCCAAACCTCTCCTTCATTGGTGCAGCACCCTCTCCTCCCCCACTCCCCGCTCCCCCCTCCCCTCCCCCCCCATACCCCCCTCCCCCTCCCCTCCCCTTCCTACACCCTCCCTCCTCTTCTCCCTCTCCCCTCCCTCCCCCTCTCCCTCTCCCCATCCCCCCCTCCTCCCCCTCCCTCCCTCCCTCCTCTCCTCCTCCCCTCCCCTTCCCCTCCCTCCTCCTCTCCCCCTCCCTCCTCCCCCTCCCTCCTCCCCTCCCCCCTCCCCCTCTCTCCTCCCCTCCCCGTCCTCCACCCCCTCCTCCTCCCTTCCCCCTCCAACCCTTGCCCTCCCCCTTTCCCCTCCCCCCCTTCCCCTCCCCCGCACTCCATCCCCCTAACCCCCTTCATCCTCCCTCCTCCCCCTCCCTCTACCCCCTTCCTTCCCTCCCTCCCTCCCCCCTCCCTCCCTAGGAGATAGATTTAAACTTTAAAATGTGAATAACTTTAAAAATATAACTGATTTCAATGAAACTTCTTCCATTAGCACCAAAGGGACGACGGTGAGTAAGGTGGGCCTAAAATTGTCACGCTATCGTGTACAGTTGGCTGTAGTTCAGGAACAAACAAACAAACAAACGAGAGTTTTAGATATCAGCCTCATGTGTGTCCTCTGCACTTCTTCTAGAGGCTGAAGATCCCAATTGTCAAGGTCATAAGTAATAGGAGTAGAATTAGGCCATTCAGCCCATCAAGTCTACTCCGCCATTCAATCATGGCTGTTCTATCTCTCCCTCCAAACCCCATTCTCCTGCCTTCTCCCCATAACCCCTGACACCTGTACTAATCAAGAACAAGAATTGTGTCTTTGAGATTGGCCATACAGTTGACAATGTGGTCTGACTGGAACTTTGTACAGTTGGAGTAGGTGCAATGGAGGAACCCATCTACAAATCCTTTTCTAGTACTCTCCATTTAACATAACATATAACAACTACAGCATGGAAACAGGCCTGTTCGGCCCTACCAGTCCACGCCGACCATTCTCCCTGACCTAGTCTCATCTACCTGCACTCAGACCATAACCCTCCAATCCCCTCCTATCCATATACCTATCCAATTTACTCTTAAATAATAAAATCGAGCCAGCCTCCACCACTTCCACCGGAAGCCCATTCCATACAGCCACAACCCTCTGAGTAAAGAAGTTCCCCCTCATGTTACCCCTAAACCTTTGTCCCTCAATTCTGAAGCTATGTCCCCTTGTTGGAATCTTCCCCACTCTCAAAGGGAAAAGCCTACCCACGACAACTCTGTCCGTCCCTCTCAAAATTTTAAAAACCTCTATCAAGTCCCCCCTCAACCTTCTTGATTTGATTTAACATCTTACCTCATTATAAATAATCCTATTTATTTTTAAAAATCAGTCCTTACAATAAAATCCAACACTCTCTGTACAGCTTGAGCAAACTATTCTCAACTGTTATCTTAATTTCCATTTGCTTTATTTTGGAAGAAAGTCAAGAAGTGACTGTTAATTGCAGCCCTATTTGATGATGGATCTGTCTGCGCTTGTCTTCGACTATAAACAAATGAAGTTGGTAATCTGAGTGAGACAGGGCTCTGAAAGCAGGGAGGGTGTTCCTTTACGTGTTGGTTGTAGGAGCCTTGAAGACGTTTGTTTCTATTCTTGACACTCATTTAATCACCTTTGTGCAAAAAGAAATCAGATTATGTTGCATTGGCAAGTTTCCCAGTGACGGGAGTGGCCAATTTATCCAACTCTCCTGGGATAGGAAGGGTGAAAATCAGCGTGAGATTCCACTAGTGACCCCCCCCCCCCCCCCATGTTAATGCAGCCTTCCCCTCCTCACATGGAGGGCAAGGCAGTGTTGCCTCTGAGCACGAAGACTGTGGACCTAGACTCTGCTGCTGCAGAACCTTTTCCCAATATCTCGGCAGTGCCAGTGTAGTCCCACTCTGTACTCTGGGTGAGGTGGCCCCACACAGATACAGGACACATTGCACTGTTCACATAACAGCAGGGATGTATAGAAAAGAACTGCAGATGCTGGTTTTAATCGAAGGTAGACACAAAATGCTGGAGTAACTCAGCGGGTCAGGCAGCATCTCGGGAGAGAAGGAATGGGTGACGTTTCCGCTCGAGACCCTTCCTCAGACTGATGTCAGGGGAAGGGGGTCCCCTGACCCCACTGCTGGCCCACTTCCTGACCCCCCCCCCTCCCCTGACATCAGTCTGAAGAAGGATCTCGACCTGAAACGTCACCCATTCCTTCTCTCCCGAGATGATGCCTCTCCCGCTGAGTTACTCCAGCATTTTGTGTCATGACAACATTCATCTCCCACGCATCCCAGCAGCACAGCTGCTCATTCATCTGATAGGATGTTGCACTTCAAATCAGAAGCAGACTCATTGGTTGTAAAGTGTTGTGGGGCATGCCGACAATGTTTAGTTTTGTTTAGTTTAGAGATACAGTGCCGAAACCGGCCCCTCGGCCCACCGGTTCCATGCCGTCGAGCGATCCCCGCACACTAACACTATCCACCACCAACGTGGAAACAGGCCCTTCGGCCCACCAAATCAGCACTGACCATCGATCCCCGCACACTAACACTAACACACTTGGGACAATTGACAATTTCACCGAGCCAATAAGCTTACAAACCTGTACGTCTTTGGAGTGTGGGAGGAAACCGGAGCGCAGGGAGAAAACACACGCAGGTCACGGGGAGAACGTACAAACTCCATACAGACAGACCCCATGGTCAGGATCGAACCCATGTCTCTGGCGCTGCAAAGCAGCAACTCTGCCGCTGCGCCACCGTGCTGCCCAATGTAGTGAGTGTTTTTCAGGTCAGGCAGAACAGGCGATGCTTTGTGTCGGGACCATTTATCTGATCCAGAGTGCTGTTCACTTTCCTCCACAGATGCTGTGTTGCAGCAAATATTCTTTACTTGCCCGAGATGTCACCATCTGCAATCTCTCATGTGCCCTAAGCTCTTCAGGAATTTGGCAATATTTCTGAAATGTAATTGTTGCAAATAGCAGTTAATGTTTAAGGATGGGGAAAGAAATAGTAAAATAAATCAGCTGAATGCTTCAAAAGCTAGCACTGGTCCTAAGGTTTCTGTCAGTGATTCTCCCATGAAGACCTTCCTTGGGGGGTCATGTTGCAGTTGTATAAGGCGTTGGTGAGGCCACATTTACAGTATGGCGTTCAGTTCTGGGCACTATGTTACAAGAAATACGTTGTCAAGCTGGAAAGGGTGCAGAGAACATTTACAGGGATGTTGCCAGGACTCAAGGGCCTGAGCTATAGGGAGAGGTTAAACACAAGGGCCTGAGCTACAGGGTTAAACACAAGGGCCTGAGCTATAGGGAGAGGTTAAACACAAGGCCCTGAGCTACAGGGAGAGGTTAAACACAAGGGCCTGAGCTATAGGGAGAGGTTAAACACAAGGGCCTGAGCTATAGGGAGAGGTTAAACACAAGGGCCTGAGCTTTAGGGAGAGGTTAAACACAAGGCCCTGAGCTATAGGGAGAGGTTAAACACAAGGCCCTGAGCTATAGGGAGAGGTTAAACACAAGGCCCTGAGCTACAGGGAGAGGTTAAACACAAGGGGCTGAGCTACAGGGAGAGGTTAAACAGGCTGGGACTCTATTCCATGGAGCACAGGAGGATGAGGGGTGATATCATAAAGGGATACAAGATCATAAGAGGATTAGATTAGGTAAATGCACAGATTCTCTTGCCCATAGTAGGGGAGGAAATAGGTTTAAGTTGAAGGGAGAGATTTAGTAGGAACCTGAGGGATAACTATTTTATACAAAGGGTGGTGGGTTTATGGAACGAGCTGCCGTAGGAGGTAGTTGAGGCAAGTACTATCACAATGTTTAAGAAGCATTTAGACAGATACATGGATAGGATAGGTTAGATGTGATATGGGCCAAATGCAGGCAGGTGGGACTACTGTAGATGAGACATGTTGGTCAGCATGGGCAAGTTAGGCCGAAGGGCCTGTTTCCGCGCCGTGTGACATACGATGTTGAGACTGAAGTTGAGAGTAACTGGTCTCAGGTATCATCTTATGAGGAAAGATTTAAGCATAGAAAACTTACAACACAGAAAGGCCATTCGATGCCTGGTCAATAAATGCCTGCAACATTATCCCACCTGCCAGCAGCAGGTTTACATTAGCTTAGAGATACAGCACGGATACAGGCTCGTTTGGCCCACCGGGTCCGCGCCGACCAGCGATCCCCGCACATTAACACTATCCTATACCCACTAGGGACGATTTTACTTTACATTTACCAAGCCAATTAACCTACATACCTGCACATCTTTGGATTGTGGGAGGAAACTGAAGATCTTGAAGAAAACCCACGCAGGTCACGGGGAGAACGTACAAACTCCATTCAGACAGCACCCGTAGTCAGGATCGAACCCAGGTCTCTGGCGCTACATTCGCTGTAAGGCAGCAACTCTACCGCAGCGCCACCGTGCCACTCGGTTTGTGGCCCTGCAGCTCACTGCTCTTCCAGTGCACATCCAAGTGCTGTTTTATTGTGATGAGGTTTGCTCCCTGAATTTCCCGACAAGGCAGTCGGCTCCAGGCCCCTGGCACACTCTGGCAAAAACACTACCCCTTCTCATTCTTTGCCCAATTATGTCAACATTCCCCAAGCCCTAATCCAGTCACGAATATCCAGGCCACCCGACCTGCATTTGGCCCCCCCACCTCAGCCCCCAGCTCCAAATAAACAACCAATCACCAACTCTCTTTCCCCCACACAAACCAGGACAGCCCCAGCCCAGGTCTCGATGTTGTTTGATGTGTTGTGGGGGGAGTGCATAGCAACCGAGCCCCATTAAATCGCACATAGCCACAGAACTGGATTGGCATTGGCATGGGGCACAATGGCTCCTTTAACTGCATTGAAAGGAATGGCAGGCTTATGTGTTTTGGGCTTTGAAGGAATGTCACTTCAAGCAGTGGTTAGGGCCAACAAAATGAGTGAACTGTATTGAAATGGTGACTCTGGGAAAGTCCTCAAACAGTTAAAGTCAATGTGTTTAGAATGGAGAGTGTTATCTAATCTTTGGTTGCAAGCAAAATGAGAAAGGACTTGTTGGGGTTAAAAAGGAAGAAGTGCCATGACTGTAAACAAGTTAACGTCTAAGTGGCCTACATTTATTCCCATGTTTATTTCAGTGGAAATGCAATGGCAACACTGCGTCTTATCAAAGTATCGAGCATCTTGAAGTACTTTACAAACAATTACTTCTTGAAATGCAGTAAACAGTGGAATCATGGATTCATGGAAAAATCACAGCACAAAGTAGGCCATTCAACCCATTCTGCAGCTTATACCTTTACAAGGGCATTTAAGGACAATTTCAATGAGGGGGTTTCTGCCTCACCATCTTTCCACTCAATGAGTTCTCTCTCTCTCCCTCCCTCTCCCTCTCTCTCTCCCTCTCTCCCTCTCTCCCTCTCTCCCTCTCTCCCTCTCTCCCTCTCTCCCTCTCTCCCTCTCTCCCTCTCTCCCTCTCTCCCTCTCTCTCCCCCCCTCTCTCCCCCTCTCTCCCCTCTCTCTCCCCCCCCCTCTCCCCCCCTCTCCCCCCTCTCTCCCCCCCTCTCTCCCCCCCTCTCTCCCCCCTCTCTCACCCCCTCTCTCTCTCCCCCCCCCCCCTCCATCAGGTGTGTCCTCAATTCATCTGCCTTATTGACTGTATTCTTTGCATTTCGCAACATTCCATTAACTAAAGCCAAATCCTATCTAATGTCTGGACATAGACACAAGGAACTGCAGATGCTGGTTTACAAAACTTAGACACAAAGTGCTGGAGTAACTCAGGCAGCATTTCTGGAGAATGTGGAATGCATGCAGGTACAGCAGGCAGTGAAGAAAGCCAATGGAATGTTGGCCTTCATAACAAGAGGAGTTGAGTATAGGAGCAAAGAGGTCCTTCTGCAGTTGTACAGGGCCCTAGTGAGACCGCACCTGGAGTACTGTGTGCAGTTTTGGTCTCCAAATTTGAGGAAGGATATTCTTGCTATTGAGGACGTTTACTAGGTTAATTCCCGGAATGGCGGGACTGCCCTATGTTGAAAGATTGGAGCGACTAGGCTTGTATACACTGGAATTTAGAAGGATGAGAGGGGATCTTATCGAAACGTATAAGATTATTAAGGGGTTGGACACGTTAGAGGCAGGAAACATGTTCCCAATGTTGGGGGAGTCCAGAACAAGGGGCCACCATTTAAGAATAAGGGGAAGGCCATTTAGAACGGAGATGAGGAAAAAGTTTTTCAGTCAGAGAGTTGTAGTCTGTGGAATTCTCTGCCTCAGAAGGCAGTGGAGACCAATTCTCTGAATGCTTTCAAGAGAGAGCTTGATGGAGCTCTTAAGGATAGAGGAGTCAGGGGGTATGGGGAGAGGGCAGGAACGGGGTACTGATTGAGAATGATCAGCCATGATCACATTGAATGGTGGTGCTGACTCGAAGGGCCAAATGGCTTACTCCTGCACCTATTGTCTATTGTCTATTGTGACGTTTTGGGTCGAGACCCTTCCTCGGAAATGGAAGGCAGTAAATTAAAGAGAGAGTTTGAAAGGCAGTGAAGGCAAAAGTTAAAAAATAATACATCTTATAAACGCTCTCATTTATTTTCTGCTGGGCATTTCCACAATTGTTTTACTCCCATCAGAATCTTTGCTCAGCTCTTTGCTCAGCTTGTTGAAGTGTCAAGCTGGTTTCCAGCCTCCAAAGGCACATGCAAATCCATGATGTAGGTCCCATCCCAGTGGAAGTGCAATGTGTGTGGCCTGCTCAAGTACAATCACCCCAGAGTTGGCCAAAAGACCCAGGAAACTGGACATATCCAGCCACACATTCATCTGGTCTTCCCTCCTGTGTTATAGCTGCCAGCACACAACACCAGGAGTGATGTGGAGTTACTAACTTCAAAATCCGGCTGTGCCTGTGAAATGCCCATGAAAACAGAGTGTTTTACCAATATTGGAACCACAATGGACCATCATCTCCTGCTCCACCAATATCACCTCAGTCTGAAGAAGGGTCCCGGCTTGAAACATCACCTCCAGAGATGCTGCCTGACCCACCGAGTTACTCCAGCACATTGTGTCGATCTTTGGCATCAACCTGCATCTGCAGTTCCTTCCTATACACCTCCAGCTGGCACTAGGGCGGCACGGTGGCACAGCGGTAGAGTTGCTGCCTCACAGCGCCAGAGACCCGGGTTCGATTCTGACTACGGGTGCTGTCCTATTGCCTTTGTACGTTCTCCCCGTGACCTGCGTGGGTTTTCTCCGGGAACTCTGGTTTTGTCCCATACTCCAAAGGCATACACGTTTGTAGGCTAATTGGCCTGCTATAATTGTAAATTGTCCCTAGTTTGTTTAGGATAGTGTTGGTGTGTAGGGATCGCTGGTTGGCGCTGGCTCGGTGGGCCGAAGGGCTTATCTCTAAACTAAACTAAACAAAACTAAATTAAATGGAACTGTTGGAAAGAACTGCAGATGCTGGTTTAAATCAAAGGTAGATACAAAATGCTGGAGTAACTCAGCGGGACAGGCAGCATCTCTGGAGAGAAGGAACGGGTGATGTTTTGGGTCGAGTCTGAAGAAGGATCTCGACCCGAAACGTCACCCATTCCATCTCTCCAGAGATGCAGCCTATCCCACTGAGTTACTCCAGCATTTTGGGTCTACCTTAAATTAAAAGGAAGGCAGTATGAGATGATGCAATGGTCTTACAGTGATGATGGCCATTTTACCTCCTCTTTTGCATCAAGGATGTCAATTTTTTTCAAGTATGGTAGCTTTCATTATGTAAGCAACACAGCAGCCAATTTGCCACAGTAGGACCCACAGATATAAGTAAATAACTGTGTGGGATAAAGTTGGCCGGGGCACCAGGAGAATGTTGTTGCTTTGAATAGTGCTGTGGGAATGTTTACATCCACTTGAATAGGCACGGGGTTTGAAGTCTCAGCTGAAAGGCAGCACCTCTGAAACAGCGTTGGACTGCCATGCCAAACTATGTGCTCGATTGCTGAGGTGGGTCTTAAACCCATAACCTTCTGACTCAGAGCTGAGAGTGTGACTTACAGAGCCAAGCCTGAGAAGAGTATCATGTGAACAGGTTAAAAATTAATCCACTCATGCACTCATTTCTAGCCACATAGTTTTCAATTTTCTTAGTCATTCCTTAGTTTCTGAATGTTTTCCTGATTGTCTGCTTGTTTCTGCTTTTATCGGGATTTTTGTTTGCAAACACTCCTTAAACAATTAAGGCAGTATTTATTTTATGCATGGTGTTTTGTGAATAAAGACTTTAGCTCAGATTCCCATGACGTTTAATCCCAATCTGACATATATATTGTACAAATATACATGCACATTGTGTTTGTACTGTTTGACCCTCCAGATAGGATGGGGCGGTGTGCCTTTGTGTCTCTGGGTGTCTCTGCAGTGAAGGTCAGTGTGGTTTCACAACATTGATCAGTATGTGTGTGCAGCTCAGTGAAAAACACAGGATTACATGGGACAAGCAGGCTAGACTTGGGACAAGCAGGCTAGAGTTGGGACAAGCAGGCTGGAGTTGGGACAAGCTGGCTGGAGCTGGGACAAGCTGGCTAGACTTGGGACAAGCAGGCTAGAGTTGGGACAAGCAGGCTGGAGTTGGGACAAGCAGGCTGGAGCTGGGACAAGCAGGCTAGAGTTGGGACAAGCAGGCTAGACTTGGGACAAGCAGGCTAGAGTTGGGACAAGCAGGCTGGAGTTGGGACAAGCAGGCTGGAGTTGGGACAAGCAGGCTAGACTTGGGACAAGCAGGCTGGAGTTGGGACAAGCAGGCTAGAGTTGGGACAAGCAGGCTAGACTTGGGACAAGCAGGCTGGAGCTGGGACAAGCAGGCTAGAGTTGGGACAAGCAGGCTGGAGCTGGGACAAGCAGGCTGGAGTTGGGACAAGCAGGCTGGAGCTGGGACAAGCAGGCTGGAGTTGGGACAAGCAGGCTAGAGTTGGGACAAGCAGGCTAAACTTGGGACAAGCAGGCCGGAGTTGGGACAAGCAGGCCGGAGTTGGGATAAGCAGGCCGGAGTTGGGACAAGCAGGCTGGAGTTGGGACAAGCAGGCTAGACTTGGGACAAGCAGGCTAGAGTTGGGACAAGCAGGCTAGACTTGGGACAAGCAGGCTAGAGTTGGGACAAGCAGGCCAGAGTTGAGACAAGCAGGCTGGAGTTGGGACAAGCAGGCTGGAGTTGGGACAAGCAGGCTAGAGTTGGGACAAGCAGGCTAGAGTTGGGACAAGCAGGCTGGAGTTGAGGGTAGGGGTGCCAACTTTCTCACTCCCAAATAAAGGACAAAAGGTGACATCACCACCTTGCGCCCCACGTGACCTCACCCAGCTAGCAGCCATGTGCTCCCGCTCTACCAATGGCGGCCACCCGGGCCGGGAAGCAGGTTGCTGTGCAATCTCCGTTAGGCAAACACACTCAGCCCCGCACCCCAAACACACTCCTTTAGCCTACAGTGTCCGGGCCTACAGCGGCCCACTGGCCTACAGTGTCCGGGCCTACAGTGTCTGGGCCTACAGTGTCCGGGCCTACAGTGTCTGGGCCTACAGTGTCCGGGCCTACAGTGTCCGGGCCTACAGCGGCCCACTGGCCTACAGTGTCCGGGCCTACAGTGTCCGGGCCTACAGCGGCCCACTGGCCTACAGCGGCCCACTGGCCTACAGTGTCCGGGCCTACAGCGGCCCACGGGCCTACAGTGTCCGGGCCTACAGCGGCCCACTGGCCTACAGTGTCCGGGCCTACAGCGGCCCACGGGCCTACAGTGTCCGGGCCTACAGTGTCCGAGCCTACAGCGCCCCCTAGGCCTAATAAGGGACAAGGGCGGTCCCGTAAGGGACAAACCAATTTAGCTCAAAATACGGGATGTCCCGGCCAATACGGGACAGTTGGCAACCCTAGTTGAGAGTGTTGCGAAGTTCTCTTTGCCTGA
Source organism: Rhinoraja longicauda (assembly GCF_053455715.1). NCBI lineage: Eukaryota > Metazoa > Chordata > Chondrichthyes > Rajiformes > Arhynchobatidae > Rhinoraja > Rhinoraja longicauda. The sequence goes on along the minus strand of NC_135982.1, from coordinate 1,854,809 downwards.
GACAGTCAGCATTAAGAACTGGCACCTTGATACACCAGCACAAATAAGGTTTAATATAATTACGGCAAGGGGAACAGGCCATTATGTCCTTCAACCCTGCACTGCCATTCTCTCGGGGCACCTCAATACTGGAGGTTTATCACAGTCACAGGCAGTGTTAGTTTCACTCAGATGCTAGAGGAGTGTAGGCCCCATCTGATTCCAGACAGGCATGAAGCAGGACAATCTTCCAAGTGTCAGATTGTTGCCGCTTGCTGTGTTGATCCACTGCATTACACCTGGTTTGTGAGGCAGGATACTGACATGGGATCACCTGGTTATCAACCAAGATTGGTCATGCTCTTGACTAATTCAATAGTCGAGATTTAAAAAGCAATTTCCTTTACTGCGAGAATCCCGAATGAGAAATTTAATATCGTAAAATTAGATTCGATCTATCTGGGAAGGAAATGGAGAAGCAATTGTCACACAGTGGATAATTGAGATCTGCGTTGTTTTCAACCAAAATCCCAAGAGCACTGGAGGAGCTCAACCATAACGTTACAGATTGAGCTTGATGGACCTTTGTTCACAAGTTCTTAAGTTCTAGGAGCAGAATTATCCCATTCAGCCCATCAAGTTCACTCTGCCGTTCAATCATGGCTGATCTATCTTTCCCTCTCAAACCCATCCTCCTGCCTTCTCCTCACAACCCCTGACCCTTGGTTCTAAAGGTTGGTCGGCAATATGCAGAAAGGTGGGAAAGGGGTCTTGCCACAGATCATCCACAGCTACATTGAATGGCAGTGCAGGGTTGAGGGACATTGTGGCCTGTTCCCTTTGCTATAATTATATTAAAACTTATTGTGCTGGTGTATCAAGACCACAAGGAATTGCAGAGAGTTTTGGATGCTGCCCAGCCTAGCACACAGACCTGACTTCCCACCGTTGACTCCATCTACACTTCATGCTGCCTCGGAAAAGCAGTCAACATAATCAAAGACTTGTCCCACCCTGGTCATCCCTTCTTCTTGTCCCTGCTCCTGTTCGGCAGAAGGTACAGAAAGTGTGCCCCACCAGACTGAGGAATAGCTTCTTCCCCTCTGTTAGCAGGATTATCAGTGGTCTTTCCATAAGCTAAGGCTCTGTCTGATTCATCTCTACCCGATTATGGACATTGGACTCTGTCTCTACAATGCTGAGAACTATATTCGGCACTGTAACCTCCCCTTTGCACTACCTAATGTACTTGGACTTTGACTTGATAATGTTATATGATCTGATTAGATAGCATGCAAAATAAAGCTTTTCACTGCACCTCGGTGCACGTGATATTAATAAACCTCAACCTATCAGGTAAGGATAGCTGTAATTTGTTACTTCTCTTGCCTTTCCTTCCCAGTTGGAAGCGTTGACATTATGTTGTGATCTTTCACAGATGGCTGCGATGGAGACCATGACGGAGAAGTTGGAGAGTTTTGGTACATTGAGAATGGACAGCATGGATGCTCTACAACCCTCTCCACACCACGGCTTCAACTTCCGATCGCCCCCATCCACGCTCTCCGATGCTATTCTCCGCAAGGGGAAGGAGCGTTACACGTGCAGGTTAGAGGCACCCAGCCAACACACTACGCCTTGGAGAGGGACCCTCGCAGACAGGCCAGAGTGCCCATCCACACCCTGCAGCCCACATCAGCACTGTCCATGTGTTCACACTAACCCTACATGAATCCCATTTGATCCCACCCGCATGCCCACTTGTTTCCCCACTCACCTGCATATGAGAGGCAAGTTCATGATGAGCCATTAATTCCCAACCTGCACACTTGGGATACATTGCATCAAATTATTCAGACAGCACCTGTGGCCCATCTATCCCCTGCACATGTTTCACATGCACTTCCACCCAAACTACATCAGTGCCTCCTGGAAGCATATCTGGCCATCCATCCATTTCTTGGCTGTGAGCAGTTGTGGGCACCATATCTGAGGATGGATGTGCTGGCGTAGGCGAGGATGCAGAGAACGTTTACGAGAACGATCCCAGGAAATGAATGCGTTAACATATGATGATCGTTTGATGGCACTGGGCCTGTACTCGCTGGAGTTTAGAGGGTGGATCTCATTGAAACTTACTAAATGGTGAGCGGCCTGGATAGAGTGGATGTGGAGAGGATACTTCCACTAGTGGGGGAGTCTAGGACCAGAGGCCACAGCCTCAGAATTAAAGGATTTACCTTTGGTAAGGAGATGAGAAGGAATTTCTTTAGTCAGAGGGTAGTGAATCTGTGGAATTCTTTGCCACAGACGGCTGTGAAGGCCAAATCAATGGATATGTTTAAGGTGGAGATTGATAGGTTCTTGATTAGAATGGGTGCCAGGGGTTATTGGGAAAAGACAGGAGAATGGGGTTAATACGGGACAGTTGGCAACCCTACCAGATAGCAATGTGGAATGGTGGGGGACCTGAGATGAGGGAGAGATGTTGCTCTGGAAGTTTAGCTCTTAAACGGGGCCTTTACGAAGCAGGAGTCCCGCGGCAAATTCTGAAGCCTGAGGCCTACTCAGTGTTCTCAGTCACACAGCAAAGGACAACTTCTGTACAAGAGCATTGACAAATTACCGGGAAGTGTCATCTGCAGCACTCCCGTGTGTTTGGATGGTTCAGATGCACAGAGGAATTGGAGAAGATATGTCCCAGGGCTCATCAATGCTACTGGCAGATTTCCCCCCCATTCCCTGTGCCCTGCAACCCATTCTCCCTCACCTGCTGATCGGATAAATCTCCTGAAGAGGTGGCTCACGCCTCTCCCTCACTGATGTGAAGATCAGTATGGGGTGGTCCCTCCTATCCTCCAACAGCACTCACCCCCAATCACAGCACTTACCCCCCATCACAGCACTCACCCCCCATCACAGCACTCACCCCCCATCACAGCACTCACCCCCAATCACAGCACTCACCCCCCATCACAGCACTCACCCCCATCACAGCACTCACCCCCGATCACAGCACTCACCCCCCATCACAGCACTCACCCCCAATCACAGCACTCACCCCCCATCACAGCACTCACCCCCAATCACAGCACTCACCCCCCATCACAGCACTCACCCCCATCACAGCACTCACCCCCGATCACAGCACTCACCCCCCATCACAGCACTCACCCCATCACAGCACTCACCCCCAATCACAGCACTCACCCCCAATCACAGCACTCACCCCCCATCACAGCACTCACCCCCATCACAGCACTCACCCCCGATCACAGCACTCACCCCCGATCACAGCACTCACCACCAATCACAGCACTCCCCCAATCACAGCACTCACCCCCGATCATTTCAATTGTTCCTCTGCCCCAACATGGTCGGATTGTTCGGCTGAGTTTGACTCGTGAATAAGCCGCATTTCCTTCGGTTAAACAAGAAGATCAAAGCTCTGGTTTCTGGCATCCATCACTAACTGTGGACAGTAAAGCCTTTTGAAATCAAAATTACACGCACACGTCACTAAAATAAAACTTGCAGTGAGCCTTCTGCCAAATTTAAGATATGTGATCATCACTACTCACCTTAACTCCAGTAATGAACATTAGTCACCTTATGTTACTTGACTCGTATCATCACAGATGGACCCCACACAGGAAGCACATCAACCTTGGATATATGTGTGTCCCATGAATTGCAATAGATACCAAGAGAATCGGTATTCTTGTCCAGTTCTAATAGTAATTTTCCCCTTCAGATACTGTGGGAAAATATTTCCAAGATCAGCAAATCTCACTCGACATCTCAGAACGCACACAGGAGAGCAGCCTTACAGGTAAGAAACAGATCTACAATGGATCAGTACAATTCAGGCCCCGTCTCCAATGTTATCTTGTGTGCTCAGCATGCGATGTCTTATGCTGGAAAGATACTAATGAGTTTCTCATGGCTTGCATTTGGACTGTGTGCTGAACCTGCAGCCACTCTTAAATACTGCAGCACCCACAGGATTCTTTTACTGGAGCCTTCACTACTGTGCCCCTTTCAGGAATCCAGTGAGTCTTCAAGTAACAACTAGGCCTCAGGCAATGAAACCTGTGGCCCTGAATCCAGTTCACTGCTTTCAGAGGCATCATTACAAAGGTCGACAACATTACAAAGGTTTACCGAACATCCCTGTCCTCTGCCTGCTACCGCCCTTGGCAGCCGGTGACCCCCCCCTCCCAGGTGCGGGTCACTTGATGGCGGGTCGCTTCTCGCTCACAGCAGTGGGGGTCCCGGTCGACGCCAGTGGCTCGGGGCCGGGTTCGGAGTCGGCAGTGGGCAAGCCGGGCCCACAGCCGTTGGTCTGCGGCCAGCGAGTCCCAGGTCCACAGCGGCCAATATGCTGGCCATGTCCCAGCTACATCTGGCCCCGTGCAGCTAATTCAGAAAACACTATCTGCTCATGCCGAACATGTACACAGTGCTTCAAAAGATTTGAGTTATGAACAAAATGAAGCTAGCCATTTCATTTCTGAACTGCAGCTGGAAATTCGCGAGCAATTAAAACTGCCCTTAGGAGTTGCAAGCTACATAATTTCCCCAGTTTACCTTGTTAGATTATTTCTCTAAAGATTAGCACATGAACAGGTTATTTAAATTGAGAGGCTTGGATATAAGCACAACTCGATGTTAACAGCTACAGATCACAACCTCACCTGATGCCATGGAGAATCAACTAGAAAACTAAATGTGAACATTCCTTCATAGTTGCACAAGCACATTAATTATCCAGAATGAAAATGGTCCATTCCCAATATGTTTGGCTCTCGGTCGTTTTTGTAGCCTTTGGTGTGGATTTTAGTTTTAATTTTAGAGATACAGTGCAGAAACAGGCCGTTCAGCCACCAGGTCCACGCTGACCAGTGATCCCCGCACATTAACACTAACCTACACACACTAGGGAATATTTTACATTTATACCAAAGCCAATTAACCTTCAAACCTGTACGTCTTTGGAGTGTTCGAGAAAACCGAAGATCTCAGTGAAAACCCACGCAGGTCACGGGGAGAACGTACAAACTCCATACAGACCGCACCCGTAGTCAGTATCGAACCCGGGTCTCTGGCGCTGTAAGGCAGCAACTCTACCGCTGTGCCACCGTGCTGCCCTTGGTCATTTTAGTTTGATGTTGGCATAAATCAATAATGTTCAGGATAAGAGAGGGGTGGAATCCACACTGATCTCCAACACAACCTTTTTGGAAAATACCTCCATGTCATTAATGAGTAAGTGTGGGGAACAGAGTGGAGTTGGTTCAACAGCAGGTTCTAGAAATTATACAAATGAAAGGTTAACTATAATTAAGGGAACGCTTTTTGCAGCGTTTAAAATAAATATTTGTGTAATGTTAAATTGATTGTGGATGAATGTTAGTTAGTTAGTTAGTTTCGTTTATTGTCAAATACCTCAGGGTGATATGAAATCCCTTGTTCACATGAAGCCCACATAATAAACAGCAGACACACAACAATAACACACAAAACAACACGTTTTAACAAGTGATGATTCCTTCGTGAAAATGGCATCAAATCGTAAAATGATACTTGTTGGAAAAGCAAAGAAATAATTCCATGTGAACGAGACGTAAGGGTTTAACTGCATTAGCCTTCACAGTGCTGGTCATTTTCCTCATCCTAACCAGATGCTGCTGTTTATTTACCAGTGTGCAGGGAATGTGCCGTGTGTGCGAGGGAGGAGCCAGTGGGGACAGGGCAGATCACACTTGTGCTTCATTTAAAATCATGCAAAGAACTCTTTTTATTTAGTGATAAAACTCAGGGTCATTTAAATAGGCCGAGCTAAAAGGATCTAAAAAATGGACAACCCCTGCAATAAAATGGAAGCCATTCCCTGTTCTCATGTGATCATCATCATATCATCATATATATACAGCCGGAAACAGGCCTTTTCGGCCCTCCAAGTCCGTGCCGCCCAGCGATCCCCGCACATTAACACTATCCTACACCCACTAGGGACAATTTTTACATTTACCCAGCCAATTAACCTACATACCTGTACGTCTTTGGAGCTAAATGCTAAATGCTAAACGTGATGCTAAATGCTCTCCCTTCATACTGGCAACAATATAAGCATATAGATCAGAGTTACCCAGGAAAATAACTGCAGATGCTGGTTCAAATCGAAGGTATCACACAGTGCTGGAGTAACTCAGCGGGTCAGGCAGCATCTCAGGAGAGAGGGAATGGGTGACGTTTCGGTCGAGACCCTTCTTCAGTCCGATGTCAGGGGAGGGGGTGGGGGCAGGTCCTGCCCCAAAACGTCACCCATTCCTTCTGCCTCAGTGTTACTTGCAGCCTCACTTGTCTCCTGAAAAGGCCACAGTAATGAAGTGTCCAGTAAAAGAGTTCTGTGGGTGCCGCAGTATTTAGGAGTGGCTGCAGGTTCCGCACACAGTCCAAATGCAAGTAGTGGGTGGGACTGAGGAGCCCCAAACTGGATTTCTATTAAGATTTTACTGAACTAATGTAATGAGTGGTTTTAGTGTTTGTAGTTGTCAGTTGAAGGATAAATTTTAGAGTCTATCCACAAAGAACTCACATATTTTATTCCAGGATCTGTTATGTCCCTGGAGAGGACAGATGGTTGAATTTGCTTTCAGTACAAGAAGTGAACTTGTTGATTTAGACTGTCCTTATCTGCTGGTTGGCCAGACTGTATTAAGCCAAGATGGGAGCACTGACTAGGTGACTTAAACATGATCGTGCAGAGAAATATCTGTAAGCTAACAGCCCTCTCTTCCATCACCGATACCTTCCTTTATCATTTAGACAGGTACATTTGATAGGACAGGTTTAGAGGGATATGGGCCAAACACAGGCAGGAGGGACTAGTGTAGATGGGGCATGTTGGCCGGTGTGGGCAAGTTGGGCTGAAGGGCCTGTTTCCACACTGTGTCACTCTATGACTCTATTCACTCAGTCCCACCTCGTGGTTGTCAAAATAATGAATAGTTGGACTTCTTCCCCTCCTGCCAATGACTGCCGCCACCTTAACTCTGTCATTGAGGAACAATGCATGGGGCCTTTCTGTTGTTCTGACTGCACAGGGCCTTTCTGTTGTTCCCAGTGTACTGGGCCAATCCTGAGAAACTGCAACGGGCAGATTAAGGAATTTCAAAAGTGCAAAGAAAGAAGATTGATGCCGTTTAAATCTTTGCTGATTGCAGACATCACTTTCTCAGTCCCTGTTTGCCGCCTCGGTTACAGATTGAAAATCCCCTCAGGATGATGTTTTAGCTTGGTCAGCTCCTTTTTGTTTTGTTCTCCCTCTCTTTCTTTCCGTATGATTAGGTCATTTAGAAACAACTTGCCCTAACAAATGACTGGGATCATTTTCCCTGCGACTTTTCAAGTTGACTTTGAGGTGAACACGCGGCACATTGGATGGTGAGCCGAGGCTTTGTTTTAAAGCCCTTCACGGTTCACGGTGTGGAGCACTTCACTCGCACAGCGATTATCAGATTGTGCAAGGAGATCGTCTGATGAAGAGTGACCGCTGGAAGACCTCAGCTCTGGAGCAAATGATCCGGGCACTGCGCTGATGGCCAGACGCTCCAGATGAAGTAACTCTCGGTCCCTGGTGGACTAAACTAAACACTCAAGCTTTCTCGCCATTTGACAATTGCCTCTGACCCATGCCGCACCAAGGTCTTAAATTAGCAGCAGGCATTTTTTAGGCTGAACATAAAAGCATTCATCTGATTAAAACTTTTGATGCCCAGTAATTTTCCCAGCACAATTAGCAGTGCAAGTGGAAATCTGCTGTTTGTACAGCAAAGTAAAATTGTGGCCTATCAATTCTATCAATAAACCCCAGGGAACAGCTCACAGACTGCGCTGTGTGTTCTGTTCACCATGTGTTAACTCTTTGGAGCCCCAAGCCTTTTCCCCAAGTTCTCCTTTCACCCTGTCGATGCTCACTGAGGTTGAGGCAAGGGATGATAGTTCCGTGGAATGCCCTTTTGTATTGAGCCTCAGCTGCCCAGTCTGTGTATGTGTGTGTCAGCAGGCAAGCCCCAGCTAGTCCTAATCGTGCCATCCACATTGATCTGTGTTGTCAGATGAGATAGACACAAAAAGCTGGAGTAACTCAGCGGGTCAGACAGCATCTCTGGAGAAAATAAATAAGTGACGTTTCGGGTTGAGACCTTTCCTCAGACTGAGAGTCAATGGAAAGAGAAACAAGAGATATAGACGGTGATCATAAGGTCATAAGGAATAGGAGCAGAATTAGGCCATTTGGCCCATCAAGTCTACTCCACCATTCAATCATGGCTGATCTATCTATTCCTACTAACCCCATTCACCTGCCTTCTCCCCATAACCTCTAACACCTACATAGAGAGATATAGAACAAGTGAATGAAAGATATGTCAGATGAGATAGCTGCTTGTTCACTTAAAATTAATGATTTGGTGACACAAGAGCCCATAATCTATGACAATGATATGACAACTGACTTGTGTCGCACGATATATATCCTCACTTTCCACATGTCCATTTTCCTTAATCCAAGTTTTTAGGTGAATTCTACTTTTAGCACTTTAAGAAGCTGCAAATGATCATTGGTTAGGCTTTGAATACATCCCACAATCAACACCATAGCAAACATGATCACTCACGTTGGCCATTTATAGCGATACAGTATCCACAGCACAGAAACAGTCTCGACAATCCATCTGATCCACGCCTGTATTTAGTCTTTACGTTCCTCCACCTGTAACTCTTCTTCATCCTATTAACATCAGATGCTATTACATTAGCCAGTTACTAAACTAAAACTAAACCACTCTGAAATTTAAACTTCCCCAATATGGAAACATCTTCTCTACATTGTCTTTTTGGTCCTCTTCATAATTTACAGATCTTTGTTAAGATGTTCACTTGGCCCTCTCTTTAAGCGAGGATTTAAAATAATGATTGCAAGAACTGAAAGAAAGAACAATGAAGTGCTTGGGCATATTACTTTTCTCGGGGCTTATTATTCAATACATTCAATACATTCAAAACTCCGCTGCCCGTCTACTCACACACACCTCGATCCGTGACCATATCACCCCCGTCCTTTATAAACTCCACTGGCTCCCCATCCCCCAGAGAATCCAGTACAAAATCCTCCTCATAACCTACAAAGCCCTCCATAACCTGGCCCCATCCTACCTGACCGACCTCCTCCACAGGCACACTCCCACCTGCACCCTCCGCTCTGCCGCTGCCAATCTCCTATCCCCCCACATCCGGACTAAACTCAGATCCTGGGGGGACAGGGCTTTCTCCATCGCTGCTCCCACCCTATGGAACTCACTACCCCAAACCGTTAGAGACTCCCCCACACTCACCACATTCAAAACATCGCTGAAGTCTCACCTGTTCAGTACTGCCTTCAACCACTGAAGGTCACCTCACCTACTGTCTCCTTTCTCTGTTCATTTATTTATTTACTTATTTATCTATTTATTAATTTCCCTATGTTCTCAAAATCTCTGTAAAGCGTCTTTGAGTATATGAAAAGCGCTATATAAATAAAATGCATTATTATTATTATTATTAGTTCCAACATGATCATAAATTGACAAGAGCATTAATAAGTTTCCAGGTTGGAGGAGGTTTGATTGGGATACAGTTGTCCATTGGCCCCTTTGTTTGCTTGTCCCTCCAGGTGTAAGTACTGTGACAGGTCGTTCAGCATCTCCTCAAACCTACAAAGACATGTCCGCAACATCCACAATAAAGAGAAGCCATTCAAATGCCACTTGTGCAGTCGTTGCTTTGGGCAGCAGACCAATCTGGATCGTCACCTGAAGAAACACGAGAACGAGAGCATTCCAGGTAAGGCACGTCCTCCTCCCACCATTGGTCTGGGCATGTGCTCCAAGGAACATTGCAGGACACAGCCGCACTGTCGTTGTGTTGGGAGATGGTGAGCCAGGGGCTTTGACATAAGCCCGCTCCAGCCACTTTGCAAAAACAAATGCAGTTTGACAAAATCCTGAAATAAAAGTTTGTGACCATGAAGCAGTCACATTGTTGCTAAAGTCCAACTGGGTGACTACAGTCGCCTTTTGTTCTCTTTCGCTCAATTTCTGTCCACTGACTTATTTACCCTCCCCTCTCTTTTCCAATCCCTGTGAATCACAATGATACATTTTACTCCGTCATTATTATTATTGCCGTTATTTTGCTTATTGGTCATGTACCAACTTAAGCAGGTTTTGCCCTTTTGAATCAATTGATTGATTGAAAGGTACTGCATGGAAACAGACTCTTCAGCCACCGTGATCATAAATTATATTCCACACCGATTCCACACCACATCACCCGTTCACAGTAGTTTGATGTTATCCCACTTTCACATCCACTCCGTGCACACGAGTGGCAGAGGACAATTAACCTACAAACCCACCTGCCTTGGGATGTAGGAAGAAACGGGAGAATCCGTGGAAACCAGGACACAGGGAGAAAGTGCAAACTCCACGCAGACAGCACCCGTGGTCAGAATTGAACCCAGGTCTCTGGCGCAGTGAGGCATCGGCACTACCAGCTGCGCCACTGTTAAATTATTGCTGTTTTAAATTATTAGCCCCAGATTTGCCTTTGTACATCAGACTCAATAATTCTGTTGGTTCAAGATTATTAAATTGCCCAGAAATGGTCCACCCAGGCAGGGCGACCTGTAGCAGAGTATAAAATCTATCAGAGCCTTTATCAGTGCAGTTCATTACACATCCAGCACACAAAAGCAGTGATAACTGTTCCATGTGACCTGTCCCATGTACTCCGCTGTCTTCACCATCGTTTTAAGGCTTTCTTTAATCTTATGTGTGTTGTGTGCTACCTATAAAAATAGGTCTAGGTAGAAGAAAAGAAGAAAAGCAGGATAATCTCCAATTTCTCTCTTATAGCCAAGTGAAACTAGTGCTTGGGTTCAGTGACCACGACTTGTGTTGTTTGACACCTATCTGTCGTATGATTTACTTTCTGACCCTCTTTTGAAGATAAACAGTGAAGTACTTCTCACCACTGATTTTTGTATCCAGGTTCTTGCTCACGTACAGACTAAACTGACCGGGAACGTGGCGTTGCAGTGAACAACAATGTCTGCATGAGATGCTACTTTATGAATCGTAGATGAGGAGGGAGTGCGGAGCGTAGATTTGCACCTGGTGTTTCATGGTTCCTGTGGACTGTGATCCTCATCTTCTCCTCTTTCTTTACAGCGAGCCAACAGTCTGGGGTCTCGTCCAATCACCTGGGCACAGGTGCATCTTCGCCCAACTCCGAGTTAGACAACACTGCACTTTTGGAAGAGAAGGAGGAGTCGTACTTCTCTGAAATCCGTAATTTCATCGGGAACAATGACCTCAGCCAGGCTTCCAGCTCAGCAGAGAAAAGGTGACCATAATAGCACTGTAGTAAGCCGCACACAGTATGTGGGGCTAACGTGGGGGTCAGTCCTATCCATGTACCTGTCTAATTGTTTCTTAAACATTGGGATAGTCCCAGCCTCAACTACCTCCTCTGCCAGCTTGTTCCACCACTCTTTGTGTGAAAGAGTTATCCCTCAGATTCCTATTAAATCTTTTCCCCTTCACCTTGAACCTATGTCCTCTGGTCGTCGATTCCCCTACACTGGGCAAGAAATTCTGTGCATCTACCCGATCTATTCCTCTCATGATTTTGTACACCTCTATAATATTATCATCCTCCTGCGCTCCAAGGAATAGAGTCTACTCAACCTCTCCCTATAGCTCAGACCCTCTAGTCCTGGCAACATCCTCACAAATCGTCTTTGAACCCTTTCAAGCTTGAGAGTGGCCATGAAGTATTTCTCTGCACAGATCAACATCGGCTCTTTTTTTCTGCACCACTTGCCATTCCTCCCCTAGCCCCCTCTACTCCCCAGCCTAAAATGACAACTGAAAACGGAAACCAATCATGAAAATATAGATCTATACCTAAATGTGCTTCAATAATCTTGAGGTTCCTCCAAAAAAAAGAGTATTTATTGGCAAGAGTCAGTGGTGGGACAAGCACTTATTGTGCAGCAAGCAGAGTCGATTTACTCAGAAAACAGAGTCTGTTTAAAGAGTGGAGGAAAAAGAAACTGGGACAACTGTTCCCAATCAAAACAGGGTCATTTCTCCAGATAAATGCATGATTGAAGATACATACAAATTAGTGCATAAAACCAATGTTAGTACTTACAGCAGTTTGAAAGGGAAATGACCCAGTCACCTCCAGTCTAGGTTCTAATGTTATCCGTGTACGTAGCCAAGAGAACACCTTGTGAAGAGGAAAGAAGTCGTTTATGACTTTGCAGCATGAGTGTTGGATCACCGTTCAAAAATGTCATCATCAAGTGTAGGGAAGCAAACATGAATACTCATTTCCATAATGTGTGCACACGTACGTGAGCTGCAGGGAGACGTTGGACAGACTTGATGGTTTATCTGGAACACCTGAGGTTGTGGGTAGACACAAAATGCTGGAGTAACTCAGCGGTTCAGGCAGCATCTCTGGAGAGAAGGAACGGGAAGCTGCCTGTCCCACTGAGAGGCATGCATAGGGTAGACAGTCAGAACCTTTTTCCAGGATAGACATATAAAATACCAGGGGCCATAGCTTTAAGTTGAGAGGGGCAAAGTTTAAAGGTATGCAGGGCAAGGTTTTGTACAGAGGTTGGTGACAATGCACTGCCAGGGGATGGTGGTGGAGGCAGAAACGGCAGTGGCATTTTTGGATAGGCGCATAGATATGTAGGGAATGGCAGGATGTGGGTTATGTTCAGCTAGATAAGAATTAGTCGAGGCATCGTGTTAGGTACAGACATTGTGGACCGAATGTTCTGTACTCAATGAGTTGAAATAGCTCAACCATTATCACAGATAGTTCATGGCAAGGAAGGGATTCACCAACGCATCGTTCCAAACCCCAGCACTACTCCGCGTCACGACAAAGGCTCAGGCTCCCCTGAACCTCTCTCTGCTGTCACGTGGCTGAGCTTGGGATCTCAGGCAGGATGTTTGGAACTGTGCGTCGACACCATCTCTCAACGTCAAGCATGACTTCAGTTAGGTGGGGTCTAAGGTGGCTGAATAGTCAAAACTTTGTCCCGCCCCCTCCCCTGACATCAGTCTGAAGAAGGGTCTCGACCCGAAACGTCACCCATTCCTTCTCTCCTGAGATGCTACCTGACTTGCTGAGTTACTTCAGCATTTTGTGTCTACCTTGGTAGCAGGGTGGTGAGTTGTTGGCAGACCACTCTGTTCAACGCCTTATTCTTCAAGGCTTAAATATATCTGGCTGAGATGTTATATAATAAATTTGTGCCCTCATAGGCCTGGATAGAGTCGATGTGGAGACGATGTTTCCACTCGTGGGAGAGTCTGGGACTAGAGGTCACGGCCTCTAGGATGTTTAAGGACGTTAAAGGACGAGATAAGGAGGAATTTCTTTAGTCAGAGGGTGGTGAATCTGTGAAATTCATTGCCACAGAAGGCTGTGGAGGCCAAGTCAATGGATATATTTAAGGCAGAGATAGATAGATTCTTGATTAGTACGGGTGTCAGAGGTTATGGGGAGGAGGCAGGAGAATGGGGTTGGGAGGGAGAGACAGATCAGCCATGATTGATTGGCGGAGTAGACTTGATGGGACGAATGGCCTAATTCTGGTCCAATCACTTATGACCTTATGAACTTGTTGTGCAGTCTTGGACACTTCTGGTTGCCAGAGTTGTGTTGTAGTTCTGGCCAAGCCACCCAATGGCTTCTCCAATGAGGTCATGAAATTGAAGTGTAAAACGCCGTGAGCACCTTCCACATGTGAGTGCACTCACCCGTGACCTCGCGGCTAGAGACGGGGGAAAGACAGCCCTTGTGAAAATGCACATTAGCACTCTCCAAACAGTGGTTAAAAACCATCCAACAAGGGAACAGCATTATATACCAGCACGGATATAAGTTTGTAAGTCTTCTGTAGCAGTGTTCGCTTTGAATTAGATGGTAGGCATTTTAATAATATTCGTCTGAAGAAGGGTCTCGATCCGAAACATCACCCATTCCTTGTCTCCAGAGATGCTGCCTGGCCCGCTGAGTTACTCCAGTACTTAACATAGAAACATAGAAAATAGGTGCAGGAGTAGGCTATTTGGCCCTTCGAGCCATTCAATATGATCATGGCTGATCATCCAAAATCAGTACCCCATTCCAGCTTTCTCCCCATATCCCTTGATTCTGTTAGCCCTAAGAGCTATATCTAACTCTCTCTTTATCTTTGTGTCTACTGTGTCTATCTTCATTGCGTCTATCTTCGGTTTAAACCAGCATCTGCAGTTCGTTCTACATATAGTAACATTCACGTTGTGTGAAGCAATGAAGTGGAGATGTACTTTAACTGGCCATCCCTGCTAAGGTTGCCGTCTAATTGCTGTGAGTAAACATAACCTGAGTCAGTCACTGCCTCTTATTCCTCTTTGTTTTAACCAAAAATAATTTAATCAATTATTAAAAATAATATTTACAGTACAATATAAAATGAAACAAAACCCTCACAACAATACACGTCAAACAAATATACTAAATAAACTCATGTCCAGCTGTATTACAATCCCCATCGAGGATCACCTCCACCCCCCACAGTGCCCAGTGGTCCCGGAGATCCCCCAGGGTTCCCGTGGGCAGCGCGTAGTCCCTCTCCAACACCACCCGGGCGCGGACGTAACCCCGGAAAAGGGGCAGGCAGCCGGCTCGGGCAGAGCCCTCTTCCGCCTGGCGCCGTGACTCGCAGATGGCCAGCTTGGCCAGGACCAGGAGCAACCCAACAAGGACATCTTCAGCCCCACCCTCTCCCCTACGCACAGGGTGTCCAGAGATGAGGATGGTGGGTGAGAAGTGCAGCCAATAGGCAAGGAGCAGCCCCTTTAGATATTGGAACAGGGGCTGCAACCTCACACACTCCATGTACACGTGGTACACAGACTCACACACTCCATGTACACGTGGTACACAGACTCACACACTCCATGTACACGCGGTACACAGACACACACTCCATGTACACGTGGTACACAGACTCATACACTCCATGTACACGTGGTACACAGACTCACACACTCCATGTACACGTGGTACACAGACTCACACACTCCATGTACACATGGTACACAGACACAGACTCACACACTCCATGTACACGTGGTACACAGACTCACACACTCCATGTACACGTGTACACTGACTCACACACTCCATGTACACGTGGTACACAGACTCCTCCAGCCCGCAAAAGTGGCAGGTGGCTGGCGAGTCTGTGAACCGCGAGGAACAGGTTACAGGGGACTCCTGGGTGCAATACCCTCCACCCCAGGTCCCCGATGGAGAGGGGCAGAATCCCTGCATAGAGGGACCCCCACTGCGGATTTTCAGATGTATCCATGCAGAACAGAACCATTTGCTTTGGCTTTTATACCCATAGATCTGTAAACTGCATCACATTCACACAGCCTTCCTGCAAATCCCTGAACTAGGTTCTGCCTGTTCTTTTTCGAGATGACCTCTATATTTGTTCTGTAGGAAAATAACTGCAGATGCTGGTTCAAATCGAAGGTAGATACAAAGTGCTGGAGTAACTCAGCAGGTCAGGCAGCATCTCAGGAGAGAAGGAATGGGTGACATTTCGGGTCGAGACCCTTCTTTAGACTGATGTCAGGGGAGGGGGTGGGGGCAGGTCCCGCCCCGAAACGTCACCCCTTCCTTCTCTCCTGAGATGTTGCCTGACCCGCTGAGTTACTCCAGCATTTTGTGCCGACCTTCTATATTTGTTCTGATCCGCTGATACAGTAATTTCCAACTGGAGCATTGAAGGCTGCATTTGCTTGTCAAATCATTTGTTAAGTAATCCCAAATCTCTCTACTAAACATAAGCACTGACATTTGCCAGTGAACTTTCCTCTTGTTCATATTCTCCCATAAATAAACAGCCTTTTGTTAGAACCAGGTTCCTGACACAAATTGACGGGATACATCAGGGTACAAAACCACCTATTAAACAGTTTCTCGGAGAAGAAATGCAGACAGAGAAGGGGAGAGAGTCAGGGGCCTGCCTGCCTGACTGTGCATTAGGGTTATTTATTTTGCTTTCTGTCGTTTTCTTGCTGAGTTCCAGTCTTGCCAGACCTTCATAACGACAACAAATTACTTCATCAGTGAATCAATTACTGTCACATCTGATATTCTTATCCACGCTCCCGCTCACACGTGCTCACCTTCCTCTGGGCGTCTTGCACTCTGCAATATACTTGCAAGACATTCTTTGTCCCAAAAGCAGATGTAGGCACAGAGGGAGTTTTATAAAAGGGAGAAAAAGCTAAGCCCTTGTTGCAGTGTTGCTCGCAAGTTCATCACATCTAAAACATGTCAGAGGCAGTTTTAAATTAGCACAATATGTGTAGGAAGGAACTGCAGATGCTGGTTTAAATCGAAGGTCAACACAAAATGCTGGAGTAATTCAGCGGGACAGGTAGCAGCTCAGGAGAGAAGCAATGGGGTGATGTTTTGGGTCAAAACCCTTCTTCAGACTGATTGAAGAAGGGTTTCGACCCGAAACGTCAACAATTCCTTCTCTCCAGAGATGCTGCCTGTCCCGCTGAGTTACTCCAGCATTTGTGTCTACCTTAAATTAGGACAGTTGTTTAAGGAGAATGCGCAGTATTTAAGGAGAATACCAACCTCACAATAAGCTTTGTCGAACACTAGGACGACAATGACCAGATGACCTGCTGCATTAATGTTGGATGAAGTATAAAATTGGATCACGGACTGATGCTTTGCTCATCTTCAGCTATGTTGTGGAACTTTTTACATCCACCCAAGCGGGCACATTGTTTAATATCTCATCCAGAAGACCTCCAACAGTGCAGTACCTCCTTGGTCTAAATAATGAGCTCAGATCTGTGTGGAGGGGCTTGAACTCATGGTCTTCTGACTCAGGGAGTGTAAACTGCCCTGCTTGTGCACAGTCTATCCTGGGAATCCCAAGACTCTCTTATTTATCTTAATCACATTCTTCCTTCTGTGCGAGTGAAACTACAGTCTTTGTCTAAAGTGTGCTCCCCACCCCACCCCCGACTTCCATCACCAATTACCACATTAACTTTTCATTCGATTTGACAACCACACAAGTGAAGTGATTTCTGGAGTGGAAACTGATGACATCTAAGTTGCTCCACAAAGTAAGACATAACCGATGGTAGACTACACCCGTGTCAATGGACTCATGTGTTGATTTACTGCAGAGCTGTGAGTTGTGGACATTTGCAATTACTGCAGCCTAACAAAGACTTTGCCTGCTTTTGAAGATCAGTTTTGTACGCGCTGTCCCCCTAGTCACTTCTCCACATTCACCCACTTTTGTCCTTCTTTGGTTTCCCTCCTGGCCCTTTGGGAAGCTGGAGGCTTCCAGAGATGCTGCCTGACCCGCTGAGTTACACCAGGACTTTGCGACTATCTGTCTATCCACCATTTAGGACTGTTGGCAGTGTGCCACCGTGTGAGGGACAGCATATCTGGGCATTACCCGCCCTGGCCTTCTGCCTGGAGAAGGTGCAGATGGAGGGCAGTACTCTTCCATCATCCATTACCTATCTGACTCTCCCTTCAGTAATGTTGAAGAACATCTCAGTGGGGATTGGGAGAGATACCAGAAGATCTTCAGTACCTGAGAAAAGTACAATGGAGGGAAGAAATGACAGGATAAAAATCATTACACGTTAAAAACAGAGTGTGACTCTCAGAGTCACTGAACTAAGTCGCTGTAGTTTCAGCAGTGGGAGTTATCCAGAATTCAGCTTCATATTTCCACCTCCACTGACCTCCAGTGTCTCAGACAAGGTACTGCAACTGTACCAAGTTGCCCCATGCATTTGCAACACGCTATCAGACTATTTTGGAAGACCATATCTTTTTACTGTTGTCAGTACTGGAACATAGGTCAGCACAGCACAAGAACAGGCCCTTCAGCCCACAATGCCTGTGCTGAAAATGATACCAAGATCAACACTTATTTACCTGCACATCACCCATATCCCTCCGTTCCCTGCCTATACATATGCCTATACAAAAGTCTTTTAAATACCACTAATGTAGCTGCTGCCACAACCATCCCTGGCAACTCATTCCAGGCCCTCACCACCCCCTAAAAAACTTGCCTTGCACATCGCACAACTTTGCCCCTCTCACTTGAAATCTAAGCCTTCTAGTATTTTGGGGGCTAGTGGAATCAAGGGATATGGGGAGAAGGCAGGTTACTGATTGTGGATGATCAGCCATGATCACAATGAATGGCGGTGCTGGCTCGAAGGGCCGAATGGCCTCCTCCTGCACCTATTTTCTATGTTTCTATGTTTCTATTTGATTTTACAATCCTGGGAAAAAGATTCTGACCATCTGTGCCTGTCACAATTTTATATACTTCCATCAGGTCCACCCTCAACCTCGTTGGTGCAGAGCCTGCCCAACCTCTGCTTGTAGCTGATCCTCCCTATTCCAGGCATCATTCTGCTAAACTTCCTCTGCCCCATTCTAAAGAATCCACATTCTTCCTGTAATTGGGCAACCAAAACTGCACTCACCACTACAACTGCAACCCAACCAAAGTCCTATAAAGCTGCATCGTGACTTCCTGACTCTTGTATTATTCGGTGCCCTGACCTATGAAAAGAAGCAAACCAAAGAGAATTCTGAACGAAACCAGTCGCAGAGTTACATCAATCTTTATTATGGTATAATTAACATTAATCTTTATTACTGTTTAATTAACTAAGGCTTCGGTTTAATGAACTAGCACTCACGATTCAGAGCAGCAAAGGTTCACTTGCCTTATTTAGAAAGGCTGCGCATGTTGGTCCTCTGCTTATCGAAATGTGAAAGAATGAGAGGTGATCTACTGGAGCACATAATATTCTGAGGAATTTGATAAGATTGATGCCTGCCAATGTGTTTCCCCAATGATGATATTTGGAACTAGCAAGCATTGTTTCAGAATAAAATGTCACCACGACAGATGGAGATGAGGAATTTCTGCTCTCAGAAATTAGTCTCAGCCCAAATGCACGAACACGACATCGAGATTGGAACTTTGTCACCCAAACCCCTGAGAAGCTGTGAATGTCCGTGCATAGTTCATGCATAGTCAGGGCTCCATGTTTGGACATGTGTGGGCGCTGTTTGCAATATTCAGAAAGACACAGTGTCGTTCAACAATTGTGGAACCAAGTCTATCAATTTCAAGTTAACCATCTACTTTTGTAATTTGATTTCTTTAATTGTGGTCATTGAAAGCCAGGCAGACAGTCATTTCTGGGTACTCACATCTGACTGAAGTGACACTGGAAGCGTTAGTCTGTGTGTGAAGAACCATAGCTTCCTCCGCGCATCTGATTAGTTCCCCATTTTGCACCAACTTTTTTATTTTTTATTTAATGGCACACTTGCATGGAATTCTACACTGAGTAAACAGTCATTACTTCATGTCACCAATAAACACTGACCAATATAGTAATGAAGGGTGATTGCATGATCACAGTCCTTGGTCGGGACATTGAGTCTGGGTCAGCAGGCCATGGTGCAGCTCTGTAAGACTGGTTAGAATGCATATGGAGTATTGCATGTAGTTCTGGTCGCCCCATTAAAGTGTGGATGAGGAGGCTTTGGAGAGGGTGCAGAGGAGGTTTACTAGAATGATGCACACAAAAAGCTGGAGTAACTCAGCTGGACAGGCAGCGTCTCTGGAGAGAAGGAATGGGTGACGTTTCGGGTCGAGACCCTTCTTCAGATTCGGGGATATTAGCTACAGGGAGAGGTTGGTCAGACTTGGATTGTGCCGGAGGTTGAGGAGAGACCTGATGGACTAGAAATCCAAAGGCCTGGACCAACTATTTCAATTTAGTTCTAAAACTCTGGAAATAAAAAACACTGTCAGTAAAAAAGTGTTCATAAATCAGTCAAATTGTCATAAAAAATCCAACTGTTCATCAGTGTCGTTTTGAGAAGTCAACCTACCTCGCTGGTCAATTTGTGACTCTAGTCTTAACAGCCACAGAACTGGTCTAACAAGCCGCACAGTTGTGTAAAGTTGTGGAGGATAAATGTTAGCCTTAATTTAACCAGAAGTGTAATTTCAGACGATCATAGTAATGTGTTGATTCATGCTGTGGTACACGGCCAGGGTCTCTGCGCTTTTTAAAGTATTATATGTTAGCTTTGTAAATGATCTATTAGTTTGTAGAACTTGCGATGTTTACTGCTAAGTTACCCAGCTGAGGACGGTTATTTTAAGAGTTAAGAACACTTTCTGTTTGGAGGCAGTGGAATCAGGACCGCACTAATTACCAAGCCTCCCCCTCAACCCCCCACCCCCACCCCAAACCCCCCCACTTCCCCCTTTGTCCCCAGACGACAGAGCAAATGACCCTTTTCCTGCTACAAGACAAGGTAGCCTGCCCGACCAGACGCTGGTCCCTTGACACCCAAGCCGCTAACTCAACAGATGAAAGAACAGAGCTTCTTAAAAAAAGAAAATGAAGGGGAATGTTGTTCTATCTGAAATCAGGTCCGACCAACTTTATCCACTGTTTGCTTTTCTTAGGGGCTGTAGCAAGACAGTTTTCCATCAGCACTGTGATTAAATGCCACACTCCCTCTGCCGCCAAGCCTTCAACAATCCCTCAGGAGGCTGAAAATAAAGGGAATACTAGAAGGGGAACATGGGACAATGTGTCACTTTTGTCGGCTGCTGAATGGGAGATAGGTTGGGACAATCAGCATTGTCTTTTGTGGAATAAAGGAAAGTCATAATGGTAGACACAAAATGCTGGAGTAACTCAGCGGGTCAGGCAGCATCTCTGGAGAGATGGAATGGGTGATGTTTCAGGTCGAGACCCTTCTTCAGACTCCGTCTCGACCCAAAACATCACCTATTGATTCTCTCCAGAGATGCTGCCTGACCCGCAGAGTCACTCCAGCATTTTGTGTCTACCTTTGATTTTAACCTGCATCTGCAGTTTTTTTCCTGCAAAGTCACAATTGATCTTTTGCTCAGCGCTGCCAGGAAGTTCAGATTGGGGCCTTGTTTGTACAAAAGAGAATGCCTCGAAGGCTTGGTGTGGTTGACCCAGTGGGACCTGACCCCAGACACACATATCCACAGAGCCAGTGGGGGGACCTGACCCAATACACACATATCCACAGAGCCAGTGGGGGGACTTGACCCCAGACACACATATCTACAGAGCCAGTGGGGGGACTTGACCCCAGACACACATATCCACAGAGCCAGTGGGGGGACCTGACCCCAGACACACATATCCACAGAGCCAGTGGGGGGACGACCCAATACACACATATCTACAGAGCCAGTGGGGGGACTTGACCCCAGACACACATATCCACAGAGCCAGTGGGGGGGGGACCCAATACACACATATCCACAGAGCCAGTGGGGGGGGACCCAATACACACATATCCACAGAGCCAGTGGGGGGACCTGACCCAATACACACAGATCCACAGAGCCAGTAGGGGGGGGGACCCAATACACACATATCCACAGAGCCAGTGGAGGGACCTGACCCAATACACACATATCCACAGAGCCAGTGGGGGGACCTGACCCCAGACACACAGATCCACAGAGGAAAAAATGATTAAAAGACAACACAAACATTCACTGACATGTGCAGACTAATGGACGTAGAGCCCTGAAATCTTGTACCAGCCTAGGTGGAGGTTCGTACGTATTTTAATTAAAAGCTTTCTTGGCTCATGAGTTATTTAATCTGGATTGAAATAGACTCGAGTGCCATAAACTGGGCTCCTGTCCGCGGAGAAAGTTTTGATGTTTTTTTTCGCTCTGGACCTGTCTTGGGATCAGATTTATTTGTACAAAAAAACTGACTGCGTTGCACGTGTGTTGTAAAAGGAGCTCTGTTCTCCAAGTGCACATCAGCTTCCGAGCCCTCCTCGGGCAGGAGACAGAGGCTGCTCCTTTTCCACTTCTTCCCTGCACTGCCCAGCAGTATTTGTGCTGAGGAATAATATTGATCGGCGATGAATGAAGAAGTGTGTGTTGACCCAGGACGTTAGAAAGCCAGTGTTTGTGGTGGCAGAGGGGGTGCGAGCGAGCCAGGTGCTGCTGTGGACTTGGACAGTCCATCTAGATAAATGCACAACTTTGTATTAATCACCTATCCCTGAGCTAACTTGCAATCTGTGGATCTAGCAAGCCATGGGCTAAGCTGAACGCTTGCCTTAACCGCAGTTTAGGAATTGGTTTATTTACCATAGGTTTTTAGGTCACACTCCTTCGATACCCCTCGCCAGCCTTGCAGTGGACCGCACTTCCATTTTGTTGAGCGTTATTTTTCTGTTAGAAGATGTGATTTGCTGCACTCGGCAGTCTCTTCAGAGAAGCCATACCTGGAGAGCAATGGGAATAAGGTTCCATACCTGGAGAGCAATGGGAACAAGGTTCCATACCTGGAGAGCAATGGGAACAAGGTTCCATACCTGGAGAGCAATGGGAACAAGGTTCTATACCTGGAGAGCAATGGGAACAAGGTTCCATACCTGGAGAGCAATGGGAACAAGGTTCCCTACCTGGAGCCCAATGGGAACAAGGTTCCGTACCTGGAGAGCAATGGGAACAAGGTTCCATACCTGGAGAGCAATGGGAACAAGGTTCCATACCTGGAGAGCAATGGGAACAAGGTTCCGTACCTGGAGAGCAATGGGAACAAGGTTCCATACCTGGAGAGCAATGGGAACAAGGTTCTATACCTGGAGAGCAATGGGAACAAGGTTCTATACCTGGAGAGCAATGGGAACAAGGTTCTATACCTGGAGCCCAATGGGAACAAGGTGCGATGCTGCCTTCACCATCTCCATTGTCAGGCTGACTTGTATGAAATGTACAAGGAGGGGGATCAGCATGGCTGAGTCTCCACAGTGGGGCTTGGTCCCAGAAGCTTCTGACTCAGGGGCAAGAGCATAGAGTAATATAGCACGGACGCCCCATCTAAGGGAGTGCTGCAAACTGAATTACAGCTGGCACTTGCCATGCAGTATTGTGGTTACAGTTTAGTTTTGTTTAGAGATACAGTGTGGAAGCAGGCCCTTCTGAGTCCCACGCTACCATCAGTCGAGACCCGAAAAGTCACCCATTCCTTCTCTCCAGAGATGCTGCCTGACCCACTGAGTTACTCCGGCATTTTGTGATACCTTCAATTTATACCAGCATCTGCAGTTATTTTCCTACACAAAATAGGTAGCATTGTCATTTCATGACCCGTTATAATAGCTCACTGGAACATTGGGCTAAACTGTGCAGCTTTTGTAATGACAGATGTGGCCAAACCGCCACTCTCTACCAAACCTTGACCAAGTGTGGGCAGCTGCAGGCAGATTTAGTCTGAACCTTGCAGTCTCACCGCACTGTATCTCTAAACTAAACTAAACCACCCATTTATACCCATTGCATTTTATTCACCCCACTTTCCCAAGAACTCATCCAGACTCCAACACCGACCCACACCAGGGGCAATTTACAGAGGACAATTAACGCCTGTTTAAGATGTGGGAGGAAAGCAGAGCACTCAGGGGAAACCTCTCTGAGAATTTGCAAACAGCCCACAGACAGCGGCAAAGATCAGGATGGAAGGCGGGTTGCTGGAGGTGAGGCTGCAACTCTACCAGCTGCACCACCATGCACCGCCACCATGTACCGCCACCATGCACCATCACCACCATGCTACACCGCCACCATGCACCACCACCATGCTACACCACCACCATGCACGACCACCACCATGCACCACCACCACCATGCACCACCACCACCACCATGCACCACCACCATGCACCACCACCATGCACCATCACCACCATGCTACACCGCCACCATGCACCACCACTGTGCTGCACCACCACCACCATGCTGCACTGCCACCATGCACCACCACCATGCACCACCACCACCATGCACCACCACCACCATGCACCACCACCACCACCATGCACCACCACCACCACCACCACCACCATGCACCACCACCATGCACCACCACCATGCACCACCACCACCATGCTACACCACCATCATGCACCACCACCACCATGCACCACCACCATGCTACACCACCACCATGCACCACCACCATGCTACACCACCACCATGCTACACCACTACCATGCACCACCACCATGCACCACCACCGTGCTGCACCACCACCATGTTACACCACCATGCACCACCACCATGCTGCACCACCACCATGCTACACCACCACCATGCACCACCACCACCATGCACCGCCACTGTGCTGCACCAGGTGTGGATGGTGTTCGTGACATGAAGCAATGCCCCAGCTCCGTGAACTAATGCTCTGGGGGAAAGCATTGAATCTGCTGTAAATGTTAGCCATCCTGTGACACTCTGTAGTGTAGCTGAGCATTGGACACCTCAGAACATGGCCCCAGTTGGCCCTGCTGGCTCTTGGTTGTCGACATTAGGCAAAGAACAGTGGCTGAGTTGGAAGGGATCCGCATGTATCACATTATATGATTGTTCGCCAACCTTCAGCCCTCGCTGGGAAACCTTCTGCTTTGCTGGTCAATGCGTTTTAACGAGGTAGAGGGGTGCCAACTGTGAATAAAGACCTACTTATAAATGCCTCTACTCCCGAGGGACTTAGGGGAGTAGTGGGCAGTGAGTCGGAATTTTAGAGTGGCTTTTGCCAGTCGATACAATCCAAATAAAGAAACTCCTGCCTCGTCTAACCACTCATCTGGAGTATGTCTTAAGCTGCAGTCACTTCCAACTAAAATATGCTTCGTTACTCTTACTTGGCCCCACATGTGTGATGCCCCACTGCCCCTTAAACTGGGCATCAGAGTATTTTAAAACACTCAAGAGGTGGTAACCGTCCATGTGCTGACTTCCTGAGGTTTGGGTGAGTTTTGTGTTTGTTCAGCAGGGTTAGAGGGGGATCGGACCACATCCCAATGAAGTAGGCGAGTGAAATGCTGACCCTGAACAAAGCCCACAACACATCACACCAGCTTTCTGCAAGCTCTCTAGCCATAAACCCAGAGGAGTTTGGTCAACACCCTCATTGCCTGTTCATTGCTCCTCCACCCCAATACAATTACACTTCAGACAATTTGTACTTTAAGGCAGAGATAGATAGATTTTTGATTACAGGTCCTTCTGCGGTTTTATAGGGCCCTAGTGAGACCGCACCTGGTGTACTGTGTGCAGTTTTGGTCTCCAGATTTGAGGAAGGATATTCTTGCTATTGAGGGCGTGCAGCGTAGGTTTACTAGGTTAATTCCCGGAATGGCGGGACTGTCATATGTTGAAAGACTGGAGCGGCTAGGCTTGTATACACTGGAATTTAGAAGGATGAGAGGGGATCTTATCGAAACATATAAGATTATTAAGGGGTTGGACACGTTAGAGACAGGAAACATGTTCCCAATGGGCGAGTCCAGAACCAGGGGCCACAGTTTAAAAATAAGGGGTAGGCCATTTAAAACGGAGATGAGGAAAAACTTTTTCAGTCAGAAACTTGTAAATCTGTGGAATTCACTGCCTCAGAAGGCAGTGGAGGCCAATTCTCTGAATGCATTCAAGAGAGAGCTAGATAGAGCTCTTAAGGATAGCGGAGTCAGGGGGTATGGGGAGAAGGCAGGATCGGGGTACTGATTGAGATTGATCAGCCATGATCACATTGAATGGTGGTGCTGGCTCGATGGGCCGAATGGCCTACTCCTGCACCTATTGTCTATTGTCTAAAAGGTAGAACATGTCTGACAAACCTGACTGAATTTTTTTAATGTTGTTTTATTGATCCTTTGCAAATCAATGCACCAGAAGATGTTGATTATTATCCTATAACAGCCATTCACACAGAAGATAAGGCCTTTCACGGTGGCGCAGCGGTAGAGTTGCTGCCTTACAGCCCCAGAGACCCGGGTTCGATCCTGACTATGGGTGCTTGTCTGTGCAGTTTGTACACGTGTGACAGCGTGGGCTTTCTCCAGGTGCTCCAGTTTACTCCCACATTCCAAAAACATGCAGGATTTTAGGTTTATTTGCTTCCATAACTTGCCCCTTGTGTGTTGGATGCAAAACTGGGATAACATAGAACTAGTGTACGGGTGAACTGAGAACTAGTGTATGGGTAGTTTACTTTAGAGATACAGCGTGGAAACAGGCCCTTCGGCCCAACGGGTCCGCGCCGACCAGCGCATTAACACTATCCTACACACACTAGGGACAATTTACATTTATACCAAGCCAAATAACCTACAAACCTGTATGTTTTTGGAGTGTGGGAGGAAACTGAAGATCTCGGAGAAAACTCATACAGGCCATGGGGAGAACGTACAAACTCCATACAGGCAGAGCCCATAGTCAGGATTGAACCTGGATCTCTGCCACCATAAGGCAGCACCACTGTTCCACCCTGCTGTTCTGGCAACTAAAGTAACAGGATTATAGTCCATAAATGGGTTCAGACAATTAGGTCACAGATGATAAACAAATTGAAAGGTGGTAGAGTGTTTAGAGGGTAAAGGCATGTATCTATTTCTGTGTTTCTTTATTAGTATCAAGGTGCCATTTTGGTCGGGTTTGAGAGGGTTCAACCATCCCAAGTGATGCAGCTCATGATGGTGGGAATGGGAGCAATGAGAAGGGGCTAGTGTTTAGCCCATGAGACGTGGTGTCACAACATCCTCCAACTTTCATGCTTCTTTCTGGTGAATTCTGCGTTTAATGGAAAGAAGGAAGTTCATATTGGGGGAATAAAGGGTTTTCTGTTTGAAAGAGCAATTGCAAGTATCAAGTAGCCCACTCCCAAGAACAGGGGAGCAACCTGGAGAACAAATCTATTTACTGGGCCCAACCCAAAGCTCACCCCCTCCATGACACACCGGTCAACCTCCAGCAACAGACTGGTCCCACCAAGATGCAGAACCGATCGCCAAGATGCAGGAGATCCTTCTTCCCTGTGGCTATCAAACTGCACAACTCCTCCCCCTTCTGTCATGGGGTAGACTGACTCCCCTCCCCTCCCCTCCCCACCCGCCCCCCACCACGGCAATCTTTGCATATCCCCAATCCTTTCCACTCGACACTTTAATTTCATGTTTCATGTATCTTGCGTTTTATGACTGTTGGCAGATCAATTTCCCTCCTGGGATAACTGAAGTTCTATCGTATCGTGTGGTGCACTCACTGCTGGTAGCTGCCACTGTACATTCACCTTCCACTCAAGTGGCCTCTCTCACTCTCACTGGCATCAGTGCCAACTACTGTTCTGTTCAGAAGCAAAACACTGCAGAAATTTGAAAAAGACAAAGGGGGAAATGTTGCCTTTGAGTCACTCCAAAGGCCTGACAGCACCTATTAAAAGAAAAACAGCATTGACAAAAAGGGTGACCACTTATCAGAATTGGATAAAGTTGTCTAAGGGGCAGAGGTAGGAGAAAGGAAGAACACAAGGGAAAGCTGGTGATCAGATGGAAGGAGTGAGGAAGTCAGGAAAGGACACATGAGGCAATTGAAAATGGTGTGTGAAAGAGCAAAGTGAACGAAACGTGGTGCAAATTGTGGCAGCATCACCATTTCCAACAGCCAATGGGTGAGTTGTCAGCCAACAGTTAACTGAGAACATGGAACCGTTTAACCAGCAGAGCTACCAGCCTTCACCATGGCTGCACTGTGGAGCCACGTTAATGTGCAAGCTTCACAGCCTGTGAAAGCTGCTGTGTTAACCTCATCAATGGCCCAATAGCCCTTTGAAACATAAAGCAGATTTTGTTGATTTTTCTCGTTTTCTCACATGCAGTGATGCTGTTGATCACTGAGCATTTAGTAAATTATGGAATGAGGATGAATCCAACTACAACTGTATCAAACACCCAGTCCTCTAACAGTTTGTTGTTGTCTCCCATCTCCAGGCATGAGGGGCAGGTTGCTGTTAGTTCTGGACTGCAGGCATGAAGATAGACACCAAAAGCTGGAGTAACTCAGCATGGCAGGCAGCATCTGTAGATAGAAGGAATGGGTGATGTTCCGGGCCGAGACCCTTCTTCAGACTGAAGGAACGTCACCCATTCCTTCTATCCACAGATCCTGCCTGTTCCGCTGAGTTGCTCCAACATTTGGTGTCTATCTTCAGTGTAAAACCGTGTCTGCAGTTCCTTCCTACACAAGTACAGGTGGTCTCACAGGTTGCTGTTTCCCAGCTACAGGTGTGAAGTACAGGTGGTCTAACAGTGCTCTTGTCTCTGGGCTTCAGGCACGAGGTACCAGGTGGTCTAACTGTGCTCTTGTCTCTGGGCTACAGGTGTGAAGTACAGGTGGTCTAACAGGTTGTTATCTCTGGGCTACAGGTGTGAGGTACAGGTGGTCTAACAGGTTGTTGTCTCTGGGCTACAGGCACGAGGTACCAGGTGGTCACCAGCAGGCTAGTCACCCGCTGACTAGCCAGAAAAGGGAGGAGGCTGACGAGGAGGATGAGGAGGAGGAGCTGGAGGAAGAGGAGGAGGAGGAGGAGGAGGAGAGCATGACGGAGAAGTCTCAGGACGACCCGGTTTCACCGAAGACGGATCCCAGAGCCTCGTTGCGAGAGAGTGATGTGGAGCG
The DNA here is from genome assembly GCF_053455715.1 of Rhinoraja longicauda. Classification (NCBI taxonomy): domain Eukaryota; kingdom Metazoa; phylum Chordata; class Chondrichthyes; order Rajiformes; family Arhynchobatidae; genus Rhinoraja; species Rhinoraja longicauda. The sequence goes on along the minus strand of NC_135982.1, from coordinate 1,826,062 downwards.
GCCGGCCCCCCTCGCCCTGGCGTACGAGCACACCCACCGGTGGGTATCACCCACCCACGGCCCACACACCCCCCTCACGCTCTCATGACAAAGCATGCTACCCAGTCAGTATGGTGGTGGGGCCATCTCATGGACTGCTGTTTCCATTGGGATCATACTTGATTTAAATCTGGACATTTCATTCCACTTTGTTTTGTAAACTGTATGGAGTGATACGGGCTGCTGATACCCCATCATACACCAGACAATTCAGTGGAGAGTAGTGGAGGCATTCAGCTCACGGTCACGTCCCTCTGACCACTCAACTCTGCTTCCAGTACAAGCTTCAATTCCCTGGTTCCCCAACTCTAGTAAATAAACATAACAAACTTTTGGAGGCTGTTGCAGTAGTCCAGACGGGAGGTGATGAAGGCGTGGATGAGGGTTTCTGCAGCTGTGGAGGAGAGGGATGGACGGAGACACACTCTCACACACTCTCACACACTCTCACACACACGCACTTTCACACACACACGCGTACATTCTCACACACTCTCACACACACACACATATGCTCTCACACTCACTCTTACTCACACCAACAGACACACTCTCACACAGTCACACACACACTCTCACACACTCACACACACGCACTCTCACACACACACACACATATGCTCTCACACACACTCACACACACTCACACACGCTCTCACACACACACACACATATGCTCTCACACACACACGCTCTCACTCACACTGTCACACACTCTCACACAGTAACACACACACTCTCACTCACACACACACTGTCACACACATGCTCTCACTCACACACACGCTCTCACTCACACCCAAACACACATTCTCACCCACACACACGCTCTCACTCACACTGTCACACATTCTCACTCACACACGCACTCTCACTCACACCCAAACACACATTCTCACCCACACACACGCTCTCACACACACGCTCTCACTCACACACACATTCTCACTCACACACACGCTCTCACTCACACACACTCACACACACGCTCTCACTCACACCCAAACACACATTCTCACTCACACACACGCTCTCACTCACACACACTCACACACATGTTCTCACCCACACACACGTTCTCACCCACACACACGTTCTCACTCACACACACGTTCTCACCCACACACACGCTCTCACTCACATTCACTCACACACACACAACTTCAGAGGTTATTGGGGGAGACTTCATTCTAAGCACAACACACAGGCGACATACATTAGCTAAATTAAAATCTCCAGCCTGTTTGTTATACTCTGTGGACTCCACCTTATGCCATCAAGCCAACAGGTTTAAATTGGCCTGTCACATCTATGTCTTTAAGATTAAGTACCAAGTGTAACACCAGAGGGAGGGTTGGTTGTGTGCTGCAAGGTGATGGGACTCTGTTGCAATCACAATTACCTCTGCAATTTGTTGCCAATTGTGCTGAAACTAGGCTTTGAATTCTGAAACGTTTCATTCAAACAATTGTCTTGCAGAATTCAATTAAATCAAACAGGGGTTCTCATGGTATAAGATATAAAAAAACATTAAAAAAATTATATTGCAATTTTCATCTGAGTGTCAAAGGCCGTGTTCAGCTTGCAAGCTGTCATTTGTGGGAGTTATATTTTCGGAGTGGGGGGGTGGGGGGAGAAGGATTCATCTAATGTACGCTCTCTTTCATTAGCAAACACAACACCTCAGTGCCTTCACATACCCATTAATAGATACGCAATCAAATTGCAATCACCTCCATTATGTAAAAAGCCAAGGAATCCAGTCACACTCATTCACTAAAGAGCCAATTAACTTTCAGTCACTCATACTACAAGTCATACTAATTAAGCACAATCCTAATGGGCTCCATCGTTCCTAGTGTACAGGCCCAGTCTACACACCCCAAATACTATCAAACAATCGACTTAACACTGAAACTGCCAACCCTTCCATCTATTTGTGCATCAGTGCTCTCCCTCACAGATACGGATAGAGTTTAGAGGGATATGGGCCAAATGCAGGCAGGTGGGACTAGCATTGGTCCCATCTTGGGCATCTTGGTTGGCAGGGGCAAGTTGGGCCGAAGGGCCTGTTTCCGTGCTGTATGATTCCAAGTGTAATTGCAGCGTTTTTTGCAAAGCAGCCCCTATGTTGAAAGCCTTGTGTATGCCACAGGAATACTGCTGTTAACAGACAGACTCGTGAGTCTGAACCCTCGATACAAAGTTCGGTGCAATTGTTGAGGAGTGTAAAATGAAGCAAGCTCAGTAAAGATCATCCTGTTGATGTTTCATTCACCTGCACGTCTCATCGTGTTGCCACATCGCATCCCATCATGCTTGGCTCCCTCCACAGCGGCCCTCCCTCCCTCCCTCCCTCCCATCACTGTGTAGTGGAGTGGTTTGTGATGTGCAGTCCATGCATGTGCATGCAGTGATCGAGCCGTCAGGATGCACTCTGATGGCTGGGTGATGTAAGGCAAGCTGGGCTAACGTGGTCGCCCCTCCCCTGATCATTGGCACAGGTGTCTGGCTGAGGATGAAGCTGGCCTCGTGGCCTTGGACCAGATAGCGAATTTCACAAAGGGGCTGGACCTGCGTAAAGCAGCAGAGGAGCAGTACAAGGTGAAAGAGGCCGCAGTGTTTAATGCCACCTTAGACTCCGAAGCAATAAAAGAGACACTGTACAGGCAGGCTAAAACTCAGGTACGGTACACTAACCAGCAGCACACTCTTGTTGATGAGAGCCATTGTTCAACATATTCAATCTTAATCTTGATACAGTGAAGGCAGGTCCCTCACTGATAGAGCCTGGTGACTTGGAGCCATTGCGTGTCATGGCATTCTGTGACAGAGAGTGGCACAGATACATTGCCAGAGCTGCACTGTCCACACTGGGAACGTTCATTGTGCCACTCCGCAACATGATAGACTCCATGAAACTGCAGTATGACACAGTATGTCACACACACACGCACACACACACACATGTACACACGCACACGCACACACACACACATGCACACACACACATGTACACACACACATGCACACACACAAGCATACGCACACATGTACACACACATGTCTACACACACGTGCACACACATACATGCACACACACATGTGCACACACATACGCATGCACAATAGCATGCACATGCACACACATGTACCCACACACATGTACATGCACACACAGACACTTGTACACACATTCACATGTACACACATACATGCACTCACACACGCAAGCACAGACATGCACACACACACATACACACACACACACATAGATACATATACACACACATACACACACACACACACTGTGACAGAGAGTACGTCCCACACACACGCACACACACACACACAAGCACACGCACATACGCACATACACACACACACGCACACACACACACACACACAAGCATACGCACATACGCACACACACACTCACACACCGTGACAGAGTATGTTTCACACACACACAGTGACAGAGAGTACATCCCACACACGCACACACACATGCACATACACACGCACACACACACGCACATACACACGCGCACGCACATACACACGCACACACACACACGCACAGTGGCAGTATGTCACACATGGGTACAAAACAGTCTGTATACTCTGTAAAGGATCAGTACATCTGCTGTGAAGCTGCAGTAATATGTTCCCTGATGGAGCAATGCTATTTACATCATGCTAATGTATACTGTGTTGAAGAGTTGTAATGTCCACTTATGGAGTGATGTACCCTGTCTGACTGGGGTACACTGTGCATTAATGGGACAGTGTGACATGTGGTCAGAAGACTGATAGTAAGGCACGCACAGTGACAGAACACAGATGGATGATTGTGAGTTCCGTTGGAGGAATACAACATATACTGTGTCAGCTAACTGTGTGGCAACATAGCTGTAACAGTATGATGTACAGAGTACCAGCACTGCCAGAGGTGTGTAGAGCACAGTGTTATGGATAGTATGATGCCCACCATGGCAAAGCAGTAAGGCAGTCAGGGTGACCAAGTACCATGTGAGCCGTGAAGCAAGAGGCAAGCAGGGAAGGTCAGGTGACCAGTGGGCAGAGGGAGGGAGAGAGGGAGGGAGGTGGGTGGGTGGGTGGCTCGTATGGGAAAGCTCAGCATGTATCTCACTCCAAAACCACTTCTCCATGTTGGAAATGGTGGGGTTGAATGTTGTCATTAAAACCGAAGGTTTATAAGCTCATAAGCGATAGTAGTAGAATTAGACCACTCGGCCCATCAAGTCTACCCCGCCATTCAATCATGGCTGATCTATCTTTCCTTCTGAACCCCATTCTCCTGCCTTCTCCCCACACCTGCACTAACCAACAATCTATCAATCTCCGCCTTAAAAATATCCATTGACTTGGCCTCCACAGTCTTCTGTGGCAATGAATTCCACAGATTCACTGATTTCTCTGACCAAAGATTTAGGTGTCTTAGCAGGCTAAAAGGTAGCTCAATCCTCATGGGCCAGTGAGCTGCTGTGGGGAGCCAGGGAGGAGATTGTTGGAGCCCTGACAGATGTTTTAGATCTTTGCTGGCCACAGGTGAGGGTCCAGGTGAGGGGAGTGTAGCAAATGTTTTCCTGTCATTCAAGAAGGGGAGAAGCCTAAAAGTGTCACACTGAATAGCAGTTTGTGGAATACGTTCTGAGGGGCAGGATTAATGCTCAGTTGGGATGGCAGGAATTAATCAAAGAGAGATACTGTCTGACCAATCTGATGGAATTTTTGGAAGAAGTAACATAATGTATTACTGACGGCAGTGTGGCTGATATACCTGGACTGCAGAAAGGTCTTTGACAAGGTTCAGGGAGACGGGTGTTAAAGGGCAAGGCTCATGCAATCCACAGCAGCAGCAAATGGAGGGTGGAATTGGTTTGGCAGTAGGAGGCCGAGGGTGATGGAGGAGGGTTGCATTTAAGATGGAGGTCTGTAGCCTGTGGTGTATCACAGGGACACTTAGGTCTGGGACTGGTACTGTTTGTTATATACATTAATGATTTGGATGCAAATGTGGGAAATGTGATTAGTAAAAGTGCAGATGACACAATAATTGGTGGTGTGGTCGGCAGTGAGGAGGATACGCTGAGCGACTGATGAATAATATCACATAGTCTGAAAAGGACACAAAGTGCTGGAATAACTCAGCAGGTCAGGTAGCATCTCTGGAGAACATGGATAGGTGACGTTCCAGTCCGATTGTGCTTAGGAGAGGCAGCTGGAAGAGGGATGATAGGTGGATACAGGTGAGGTTGGGGGGTTGATTGGCAGATGGGTGGACAAAGATCACAGGGGTAGGCTTTCAGTACATTTGCTGTTCATCAGTCAAGGTATTGAGCAGGGAAGTTGGGATGTTATGTTATAATTGTACCAGATGTTAGTGAGGCCACATTTGGAGCATTGTGTTCAGTTTTGGACACCCTGCCATAGGAAAGATGTTTTTTAAGCTGGAAAGAGTGCAGAGATTTACAAGGATGTTGCCAGGACTCGAGGGCCTGAGCTACAGGGAGAGGTTGAGCAGGCTGGAACTCTATTCCTTGGAACACAGGAGGATGAGGGGTGATCTGATAGAGGTGTATAAGACCATGAGAGGAATTAATAAGGTAGATGCACAGAGTCTTTTACCCAGAGTAGGTGAAACAAGAACCAGATGTCATAGGTTTAAGGTGATCAGGGAACATTTCAATGGGATCCTGAGGTGCAACCTTTTCACACAGAAGGTGGTGGATATATGGACAAGCTGCCAGAGAAGGTAGTGGATACAGGTACGATAACAACATTTAAAACACATTTGAGCAGATCCATGGAAAGGAAAGGTTTAGAGGGATATGGGCCAAACGCAGGCAGGTGGGGCGAGTGTAGATGGGGCATTTTGATCTGAAAGGCCCGTATGGAAATAGGAAGAGGAGTTCCAATGATTAGCAACTGGGAGGTCCAGTAGATATTGATTGACCAAATGCGTGTTCAGCTAAACGGTTGCCTAGTCTACGCTTGGTCTTGCTGGTGTAAAGAAGGCCACATCCCACGATGATGTTAACTCCCCTTCCCATATCCCAGACCAACCTTTCTGTCCTGGGCCTCCTCCATTGCCAGAGTGAGGCCACACACAAACCGGAGAAGCAACACCTCATATTCTGCTCAGGTAGCTCCCAACCCATGAATATTGGTATGAATATTGAATTCTCCAATTCTAGATCTAGGATGGGTTCCACCAAACCCAGACCCCCCCCCCCCCCCCCCCCCTGCTCTGTTTTGACCCCCACCGTCCTTGTGTCCCACCTCGGTTTGTATCCATTTCTCTCACTATCCCCAAGATAGACACAAAAAGCTGGAGTAACTCAGCGGGTCAGACAGCATCTCTGGAGGAAAGGAATAAGTGAGGTTTTGGGTCGAGACCCTTTCTGCAGACTCTCACTATCAGGCCGCGCCCCCCTTCCATTTGCCCCGTCCCCTTCCACCTACATCCCTTCCTCTGGCTTCACAATTCACACATTTTCTTTCCTTATCCCACAGTCTTTGTCTCCTTTACATCTCTGGCATTTCTCCACCCATCTGCCAATCACATCCCCCTCACCTGTATCCACCCATCTGCCAATCACATCCCCCTCACCTGTATCCACCCATCTGCCAATCACATCCCCCTCACCTGTATCCACCCATCTGCCAATCACATCCCCCTCACCTGTATCCACCCATCTGCCAATCACATCCCCCTCATCTGTATCCACCCATCTGCCAATCACATCCCCCTCACCTGTATCCACCCATCTGCCAATCACTCCCCCTCACCTGTATCCACCCATCTGCCAATCACTCCCCCTCACCTGTATCCACCCATCACTTGCCTGGCTTTGTCTCACCCCACACCCCTCGTTTCCAACGATCGCCCCCTTACTACAATCTGAGTTACTCCAATACTTTTTAAAGTGTTTATTAACTCCAGCAGATATTTAACTCCTCTAGATATTGGGAAAGGTTTTCAAGTTCCAGAGGTGTCTAAAACTAGAGGGCACAGTTTTAGGGAAAAGGATGAGAGATGTGAGGAAGAGCTTGTTCTCTCAGAGGGTGGTTGGGACCCAGAACACACTGCTTGATGTAGGTACTCTCACTTAATCACCACGCCCAAAGTGAATAGGATTAGCACATGTAGGTTCCTGGTGGTTAGCATGGGCACGATGGGCCAAACGGCCTGTTTCTGTGCTGACTGTCCCGATGAAAATTTGAAACAAAATTCACTGAACCTGTCCTTTGATTTATGCAGAGTATTTGTAAGACTATATTTCCTGCTTACACAATTTTGCTATACTATTTGATATTTTATGCTTTTGCTTTTACACTTTTATATCTTGCTGGCTTCATTGGCAGATTTTAACATGGTGTAACGGTAGCTTTGCTGAACTTTAACATGCATTCAATCATAGGTTGAACATATAAACGGGATGTAAAATTATACTAAACCTAGCTCTCAATGCTTAATATTTAAAATATATATATATTTAAATGTGCTATAACTTTTTAACTTGTTAAAAGGAATACAAGCTTGTTTTCTTACAATGTAATTTATCTGAACTTATGCTATTGTAAAAATACTTCAGCAATCATCCATGTACTTTGGAGTATCCTAACTACAGACATTCAACACAAGAGGTTCATTTGACTCAGGATTAGGCCAAGATATCTTTGGATGAAAGCATTATCAGGGCCTGTTCAACCTTTGCCTGCCTATTACTATCAGCTTCTAATACTAATACGCTCCTGATTTTACTGCCACCCAGACTCCTCCATATCAACCTGTATAATTAGAAACATAGAAAATAGGTGCAGGAGTAGGCCATTCGGCCCTTCGAGCCTGCACCGCCATTCAATGTGATCATGGCTGATCATCCAACTCAGTATCCCATACCTGCCTTCTCTCCATACCCCCTGATCCCTTTAGCCACAAGGGCCACATCTAACTCCCTCTTAAATATAGCCAATGAACTGGCCTCAACTACCTTCTGTGGCAGAGAATTCCACAGATTCACCATTCTCTGTGTGAAAAAAAACGTTCTCATCTCGGTCCTAAAAGACTTCCCCCTTATCCTTAAACTGTGACCCCTTGTTCTGGACGTCCCCAACACCGGGAACAATCTTCCTGCATCTAGCCTGTCCAACCCCTTAAGAATTTTGTAAGTTTCTATAAGATCCCCCCTCAATCTTCTAAATTCCAGCGAATTGAATTGAATTGAATTGAATTGAATTGAATAAATGTTATTAGCTAAGTATGTACACATACAAGGAATTTGCTTTGGTGCTTTGCTCGCAAGTAACAACATGACATACAGTAAACAATTAAGAATAAAACATAAAACATTAGCACACATTAAGAATAAAACATTATAGTAAACATTACATAAAACATAATCTGTTCAAGTTTGACTTTATGAAGCTGTCTTGTGCCTGGTTTTGTTCCACCTGAGGTGTGGGTTGTGCCCTTCCAGACTGTACTCTGCTAGTTGGGGTGGCCTGGGGTTTGCTGGATATAGGAAGCCATTTGCACAGTCTCACTTCCCCCATCCCCATACCCTCATTTCTGGAGGGACCCCCAGCCACACAGAGTATGTAAAGATCTGAGGAGTGATAACTATTGGTATTCCTCTCCTTTGCTACATTCATAGAGTCATACAGCGTGGAAATAGGCCCTTCAGCCAACTCGCCTATGCTGACCAACATGTCCCAGCTACATTGATCTCACCTCCTGCTTTTGGCCCATATCCCTCTAAACCTACCCTATCCATGGACCTGTCGAAATGTTTCTTAAATGGTGCAAGAGTATCTGCCTCAACTACATCCTCTGACAGCTCGTTCCATACACCTGCCCTTTGTGTGGTAAAAGTTACCCTTCAGGTTGCCATTAAATCTTTACCCCCGCACCTTAAACCTATGTCCTCTATATCTCCATCAGAACGTCTTGATTCTGATGATATTGTTAAATCTCCAACCTGAAGGTGAATCGCTAGTTAATTGAACCCAGGCATTACAACAGGAAGATTGGCTGAATTTGATTAGAGGGGCCACAGAATTGCCTGCAGACCCTATTCCAGGCTAACCCTTTGTCAGTGAACCAAATAGTTGCATGTACAAGGCATGAGAGGGCAGCATGACGCTGACCTCTGCCTCGGCTGGAGCTGGCCAAGGGCGGAATGGTGGTGCAGTGGTAGAGTTGCTGCCTTACAGCGCCAGAGACACAGGTTCGATCCCGACCACGGGTGCTGTCTGTACGGATTTTGTACGTTCTCCCTGTGACTGCGTGGGTTTTCTCCGGGTACTCCGGTTTCCTCCCACACTCCAAGGACGTGCAGGTTTGTAGGTTAATTGGCTTTGTGTAAACTGTCCCTAGTGTGTGGGATAGAACTAGTGTACAGGGTGATTGTTGGTCGAAGTGGGCCTGGTGGGCTGAAGGACCAGTATCTCTATATTAAACTAAACCAAAGAAAACTGGCAAAACTGGTGAAGGAGACACCTTGAAATGATTCATCCTGATCTAACAGCGCCATTATTCCACTCAGACCCTGTAACGTGCCTCTTTAGTTATTAATGAAGGGAAGCAGCAGAGAGAGACAGAGCTGCAGGGGGTGTCACTGTTCCCGCTGCCACCTGTAGCCCCTTGCTCACATCCACATGGCAATCTGATCATTCCCCTCCCCACGTCACGTTACAGCACAGGGGAGGTTGTGCAGCCATAGCGTCTGCTCTGTGAATCCATGATGGTGGCCAGCCCTGGTGACTGTGTGTGTGTTTGCCACAGAAGTGCATCTGCCATCGCACATTACAATCACTACACTCTTTTAAATCTCCACTCAGACTGCATCTCTACACTGTGAATGGCTCGATTGTAATCATATATTGTCTTTCTGCTGACGGGATAGTGCGCAACAAAAGCTTTTCCTGTACCCGTGACAATAAACTACACTAAAGTAAACCCTAGAACTACCAGGTTTGATGTTCTTTCAACAATGTTTATGTATTAAATGTATTTATAAGAAAATAACTGCAGATGCTGGTAGATACATGTATTAAATGATGTGGTGAAGGTGAATAATAACGTGATGTTTTTCCTCTTTCCTCCCCTCCCTTAAACAAACGTTGCAGGCTTATGCCATGATGCTGTCGTTCTCTGAGAAAACTTCTCTCCATCCAGCCTCCCAGAGCTCCCTGGACACCTGGCTGAACATAGCAGGGGCCACGTCAGAGGGAGGAACCTTTCATCCAATCAACCATGTGTGAGAGAGAGGGGGGAGAGGGGGAGAGAGAGAGAGAGAGTGAGAGAGAGAGAGAGAGAGAGAGAGAGAGAAGAGAGAGAGAGAGAGAGAGCAGAGAGCGAGCTATGGCCCTGATGCATTTGCGAAGGACAGTGATGGGTGGCGACAGCAATGGCTCAGGAGTTGGGGGAAGCTGGTGTCAGGGCAAAGCTACACAACGCTGTTCCCAGCGCCCCACCCATACCCCCCCCAACACTATCCGCCAAGCTAAGGAGGCCTTACAAAACTTTCTTTCTTTCGGTCGCAACTGTATTGTGCTGCTGACCTTAAATTCCACGAGATATTTATTCCTGTTACATAATATTTTTTTGCACAGATATACCATTGGGGCTTCAGCTGAGATAAGAGTTTAAACATTGTTAAATACAAAGGGGCCAATTAAGCTGAGAAGAACAGATGTAGGCCCCAGAAGACAGTTTGCTTGCGTGTTCACGCTTGCCCGTACAGCATCCTGTGCGATTGTGATTTTAACTTATTTGAGAAATAAGCAGGGCAGACAATTTTGCAATAATCAACATGTATATATTAGCCTACGTTCTCTCTCTCCCTCCCCTGCTGCATCCAAAATATCTCTCTCCTAGGCATTGTGTCTTTTTCTGTAAGAAACAGTATTGTGTCTTGTACTCTTAGCTGTCATGAGAGTGATTTAAAAATGTTAATATAATTACCTAGAGAAGGACCAAAAGTTATGTAATGATGTTGTACAATAACTGTCAAATAAGGAGAGTTCCTTGTGCCAAATAACATCGTCTGTCCTTCGAGAAGCTGATCCCCAGACAATCACATTCTGTTTTTATTGTTTATTTTGTTTAGTTGTAGGCTTTATTGAATTTCTACCCGTCCATTAGTGTTTATGCCCTGTCTATTTATTCCTTGGACAATTTCCTTGCAAACGCCCCACTTCAAACAAAATAATGTAGTCCAAAAAACAAATGTGAATCTCTTTGACATTGACGTTTTTTTGTTGCGTGGCATGCATTGTGGAAGTGCCAAACCTTGGAGAAGAGGAGGGCGGTGAAGGGGTTTGATTTTCTTTGAACTCAGTATTTTAATTTAAGAGTGGGTCCTGTTGTTAGATTTCAATTTGAGGAGAGCCAGTGGAAGCCCAGTCAGTGGCTGCCGCTTACCCTGGTAAATAATTATAGAGAGAAATTAGAAGAATAAAGAAACCTTTGCTTTGAGAAAGCTCCTGTAAATACTTCTATAAACGCCAGTAATTTCCTGTGTTCCCCGGGAGTGGCTCGCTTTGGTGCTGAGTGACTGCTGCCTCCTCTCAGAGATGATGGAGTCCGGTCATCAAGGTGCACATTGATTCCATGTAGTTACCACTTTGCACAGTTCTCTCATGCCCCATGCATTTTCTTTGAGCAATGAAGCAAGCCAGCAGTGTAAATGTTTTTTTAGGAAAAACTTGGGTGGGGGGGGGGGGGGGGGGGGGGGGGGGGGGGGGGAAGGGTTAAAGTATATATATTTTTCTCTTTTGAATAATTGGATCATTAGGCAAGTTCCAGCACTTTGTCAGCATGACACTCCCAGTCACTTATTCTTTGGCTGTTGCCATGTTTCACTTTCGTTCTACGGTGTGATGCACACCAGCCTTTCCTTGAAACCAAACCCTGTGATGATCCTGCACTCTGTCCTGTGCTTTCCCCACAGACCCCCACAGAGCTGGGAGATGCATTTACGTAGCATCTGGGCACAGCCTGGTGAGCCAGCACAGGAGAGAGAGCCTGTGCAAGAGGGGAGTGTTGCCTGGTGCCACCGAGCCCCAGCTGCAAGCAACTCACCGTTTCTGTTTGGAGATCAGTGTTACCATGAATCTCTTCAGCTCACTGGTTGGAAAAAGTTCCCTGAAGTTCTTTTAGGGAAGTGTGAGAATCCTACACACACAGCCTCCACCTATTTCCTCTCCCTTAAAATAGTCCATGCAAGAGCATTAATTATATATTGTTTCCACCTTGTGACATATCTGGTTATCAATCACCTCGAGTCAGTTACATCTGTGCCACTGACTGGAAGCCAGTACAATGATGGCAGAAGTTCATAAGTTCTAGGAGCAGAATTCGGCCATTCGGCCCATCAAGTCTACTCCATTCTTTCATGGCTGATCTATCTCTCCCTCTCAATCCCATTCTCCTGCCTTCTCCCCAAAACCCCTGACACCATTACTGATCAAGAATCAAGAATCTATCAATCTTCACCATGTCAACACCATGTCAACATAGAAAGTAAATGGGACAATGTAGCAGCCACTCTGTAGCAGACCAACGTGATATCCTGCTCCACATTCACCATGCTTCAAAATTGAAGATGATTCTGCGATGATAGCTTCCATCCGCCCAGCAAGGACTAAACCCACACAGAACATGGTTGCACAGGCACAGTTTGGCCTCTGGTCTCTCTCCCAATGAGTCACTGTTCTTGGGCAGGCCCAGTGGCCATCAATAGGAGAGTGATAATGTGTAATAATAGGAGAGTGATAATAGGAGAGTAATAATAGGAGTGTGATAATGTGTATAAGAGCAAGAGAGATCAGTAGTCGGCTCTCTCCCCACTTGTGTATGTCATATTCATACACGCAAAATTTCCAACAAGACCCAATGGCAGGACTTTTAGTCAAATGTTTTCCTGCACCCCAGGAACACACAAGCAGTTTTAGTTACACCAGTTTTGACTGAGATCTATTAAGTTGATGGGAGGATTTTTCCAATTAACAATTAAAGGCAAAATTGGCTCTGGCAAAAGGATTTTCTTGCCCTGACTAGCCCTGTGATTCATGAAACCAGCTCCTCTCTGTGCAGTTGATTGCCTATCCAAATGGATAAACTTTCCTGGCCACTATTTATAGTCTATTCCATCCTCAGATCCTGCTGTTTATTTTCACGGCCATTCAAAATCTTCAGCCTCCTTCCTCATTGCAACCTCAGTTCCTTATTCCAGCTTTCATTCTTCTTTGAATCCTCAATCTTAATTTTTACTTTAGTTTAGTTAAGAGATACAGTGCCCTTCGAACAGGCCCTTCGGCCCACCGAGTCCATGTTGACCAGCGATCCCCACACTCTAACATTACTAGGGACAATTTACAAATTTACCAAGCTAATTAACCTACGATTCTCAAACTGGAGCACCTGGAGAAAGCCCACGTGGTCACATGGAGCATGTACAAACTCTGTACAGACAGCACCCATAGTCAGGATCGAACTCAGGTCTCTGACGCTGTAAGGCAGCAACTCTACCCCTGTGCCACATCCCAATTCTCATCTTTAATGTTCATCCTCCTTTCTCTTCCCAGTCTCCATTCCCCATACCCCATACCATCCCCCTTTTCTCATTTTCACCTTCATTTCTCCACTTACCATTTTTACATTTGATTGTGAGACTGGAAGCCATATTTCCAAATCTGTTGGCCACAAATCAGGCGATGTGCAAGGAATCATGGGGCTACCAAGATATAACAGTGGATTAATGAATGAGACAAAGCTGGACAAAGGGGGCTAAATAGGAACCAACGAGAGATTTTCCACTTTAAACCAAAGAAAGCAGTGAGTACCTTCTAAATTCTGACGACATTGAAGCAAAAACAAAAGGCAAATTAAAGTGAAAGCTGATTAGATATCTAGGATACTTGAGGTAGGAGTTATATTAGTCATAGAGTCCTACAGCACAGAAAGAGGCCCTTCGGCCCATCGTGTCCGCGCCGCCCGTTACCAAACACAGTCTCATTTTAATCCCATTTTCCCGCATTTGGACCGTAGCCCTGAATGTTGTAGCATTTCAAGTGCCCATCCAAATGCCTCTTAAAACGTTGTGAGTGTTCCCGCCTCCACCACCACCCCAGGCAGTGAGTTCCAGACTCCAACCACCCTCTGGGTGAAAAAGTTCTTTCTCACATCCCCCCGAAACCTCCCTCCCCTTACCCTGTATCTATGTCTTAATATTACAGTTAAATAAAACACTGGTAAGGCCACACATAGCATATTGGGAGTAGCACTCCTTGGGAAGCACATATTGGCTTGGACGAAGTGCAGTGTAGATTGACTAGAATTATACTGGACCCGGCAGGTTTAAGTACAATCAGGGATTGATCTAACTGGGATACGTTTCCTGAAATTTAGCAGATAAAGGGTGATTTGTTCACAATACTAAAATAAACATATAGGATGAATCAAAATAAACTCTATCTGGATGATGAAGAGACTAAGATTTAGAAACATTTTTAATGCAACAAATGGTTAAAACAAAAAATTGGAACTCTTTTACACAAATAACAACTGATGCTCTATCAGTTGCTCAGTTCAAATTGGAAATGGATGCATTTTTATTAACCAAAGCTTTGAAGACATGAGGGAGATGTTGAGTCTCATTATCTGTACTCGTTCTCATCTAGCCAACAGCTAACAATGGCCTGTTTCTTTATCATCATTACTTTTTTGCAGATCTTTCATTCATTTGTTCTATATCTCTCTACATCACCATCTATATCTCTTGTCTCCCTTTCCCTACTCTCAGTCTGAAGAAGGGTCTCCACCCGAAATGCCACCTATTCCTTTTCACCAGAGGTACTGTCTGACCCGCTGAGTTACTCCAGCTTTTTGCGTCAATCTATGATTGGTATATAGAGTTGGATGATACATCAGCCATGAGTTCATTGACAAATGACAAATAACTTGTTGTTTCTAATTCCCCCCCCCCCGGCTGTCTCTTCCTATCTTAGAGCCTGCACTTGAATGAAGAGCCATATCAGCAGAGTTTAGATTCTCCCTGATTATAATTTGCTGGCCCAGTAAGGATACCCACTAGAATTGTTGGCCAGTATTTCAGATGACCATTGTAGAATCTGTTTTCATTCGTGTTGAAGTTCCTGACCAGTGGGGAACTGGAGCTGCTGGTCAGCCAATTACGGCTTTACTCTTCATTCCTCCATCCGCCACATTTATTAACTTTATTGAAAGATAAATAGCACTTAGAATGTGAGGGTCAGTCATTTCACTGCAAATTCCCACATAACCAACCATTCCTGCTTCTTTCACTGGGAAGAGGGGAAGAGGGAAGAGGGAGGACATACCTTCAGTAATCTGAGATGTTCGCCTCACTGTCAAAGTCGGGAAAGATATTTCAGGGTGGGGGTGTAGGTGAAGTTAATACAGCAACTCCATTTCTTGGCAAACAGTTATGCATCACAATAGTAAAGCCTCAATAGGCAGGTCTGGAGGTCTCATCCCAGGGAAATGGTATCTCTCCGGGCACAGGAAAAGAACGTCTTATGCTTTTACTTGAAAGTGGCTGGCTAATGAACGGCAGCCTTAAATAAGCAAAGCCAAAATTCATTAAAAAACAATGTGCATTGGATCTTCGACTTGTGCCTATTATAGAAGATCAGACATGAGGAGGGTTTGGTCATTCACCCTCACTCCTGTTATGCATTGATTTCCTAGGGGATCATTTGTTTTTTGGTGAAACTGGGAAACTGGGGATTCTGAATCAATAGCACGAGTTTACTCTGTTCTCAGGTTTCATTCCCATTGCCAAGAGCCGGTTCACTCCCATCAGTGCTTTGTGCTGGCATTTACAAAGTCTTGCATGTTTCAAGATGATCCTGTTAGATGTTCCCTCTGTCCCATTCTGCTCTCTTTTTCCATTCTTATTTATTGCTTTAATTCCAGAATATGGACCCAAGGTGTCCTTCCTGCGAGGTCCATGCCAGGAAACACAATCTCGGGTTAAATTTGCCTTTCAATAACGATCTGTGATCTGGGTGCATAATATTAGCAACTGTTTGACCGTTGTTGATGGAGGTGGACTTTAAAATAATGTGATCCCATGTCAGAACTCTTCTTATCTTGATTTTTACCATGTCACTTAATCGTTTCATTTTTTGAAACAATATTGTTAATCCCAAGAAGTATTTTTGACACAGGTGCACTAAGGGGACGTGAAAATTTCCAATGAGAAATGTCACTGCTGTTAAGTTAAGTTTCTATCAACTACAGTGAGATGCACTTGTCAATTCCTTGCACTGAAGACGAGGGGTGGAGGAGTTGGTGGCAAGGGTACAGAAGGTAATCCATCACCCTGGACTACAATGAGCTCCTCTACTCATGCATCAAGTGAATCTTTGTCATTCTACAGGGGGAAAGCTGTTCTAAGCGTCAGGTCTACAAGAATCTCTTGTGCGTTCTTAAAGAATGGATCTAAGATCTCTCTGCACCTGATGCACTGACGTAGTCCACCCTTGCATGAGGTATTGCTGGTTAACAGAGAGTGAGATAAGCCCAGTGAACTCATCCACAAATATCCCTCAATTCTTTCTCAACTCTCCAATGTAATTTCGATAGTTGGCGTAACAGAAAACGGGGGGGGGGGGGGGGGGGGGGTGGAAAATGATGACCATAAATGCATTAAAATAAGATGTACTACAGTTCTGTAGCAGGATGAACATTAGACATGGGAGTGAGAGAAGCAGGCACAAGTTGTGTTGTTCACAACTAGGTCACATGATACACAGTCATACTGTCTATTTGCACTTGGTCATCTGAGCCCTGGTAGGCCTGACGTGAAGGAAACTGCTAAACTGTGTCACCCCCACCCCACTCCTCCCTCTGCAAATAAGCCTCAACCTTCTATTTATGTCCTAGGATTTTCCATATGCTTCCCAGTACATCATTTGCGCGTTTTTTTCCTTGGTTTTGACAAGTTTTAAACTGTGTGGTGTTTAAAAAAGATAATTATTGTAAGTGGTTAGAATTCATTAACCAGAAATGTTTGAAGATTACAATGACGGTGCTTGTTTCCTTTCTGTTTGGATTGTATATTGCTTAAAAATGTTTAAAAAAAAACAAAATCTTCAACAAAAAAAAAAACAGAAAAAAATGGCTGTGCATGGCTTGTGTTTAGCTGTTGGTGTGTTTCTGGTGATGAAAATACTGTAGGGATGCACTTACTTGTATATGTGGTTAGGCATTGTCCAAAGTTAGGAGTCTTTCATTGCCCAGATACAAAGGGGCGTTTTGTTAATAAGCTGAATAGTTTAACACAAAATAAACACACACACACACACACAAATTGTCTCTCACACACACACACACACACACACACACACACACACACACACAAATTGTCTCTCACACACACACACACACACAAATCTTTGCTTGCCGGAGAGTCGAAAGAGTTTAGTAAAATGAAAATAAGTGATTCACAGGAAAAAAAAAACCCATTGATTTTGATGCTTGTGATACAGTTAGTACCTGGGGAAATGAAAATAAAATCCAACCTGATTCCTATGTTAATGATGTAGAGTAGGAATGTATACCAAATGTAATCTTTCAAAATGCTACAATGAATTTATACACAAGATTGATATGCAATAAACCTGTGTGCTTTTTATATTAAAGGGCTCCAGTGCGTTTTTCATAATTATTGGATTGTTGAACGTGAGCTTTGTGGGAATAGCATTAGACTATATAGATGCTGCATGGAAGCAGGCCCTGCGGGCCACTGAGTCCACGGGCCCACTAGTCCACGGGCCACTAGTCCATGGGCCACTAGTCCACGGGCCACTGGGTCCACGGCCATTGAGTCCACGGGCCCACTAGTCCACGGGCCACTGAGTCCACGGGCCACTGAGTCCACGGCCATTGAGTCCTCGGGCCCACTAGTCCACGGGCCCACTAGTCCACGGGCCCACTGAGTCCACGGGCCCACTGAGTCCACGGGCCCACTAGTCCACGGGCCCACTAATCCACGGGCCACTGAGTCCACGAGCCCACTGAGTCCACGGGCCACTGAGTCCACGGGCCCACTAATCCACGGGCCATTGAGTCCTCGGGCCCACTAGTCCACGGGCCCACTAGTCCACGGGCCCACTGAGTCCACGGGCCCACTAGTCCACGGGCCCACTGAGTCCACGGGCCCACTAGTCCACGGGCCCACTAGTACATGGGCCCAAAAGTCCACGGGCCCACTAGTCCACGGGCCCACTGAGTCCATGGGCCACTGAGTCCACGGCCATTGAGTCCACGGGCCCACAAGTCCATGGGCCACTGAGTCCACGGGCCACTGAGTCCACGGGCCCACTAATCCACGGGCCACTGAATCCACGGACCACTAGTCCACGGGCCCACTAGTCCACGGGCCCACTAGTCCACGGGCCCACTAGTCCAAGGACCCACTGAGTCCACAGGCCCACTAGTCCACAGGCCCACTAGTCCACGGGCCCACTAGTCCATGGGCCACTGAGTCCACGGGCCACTAGTCCACGGGCCCACTAGTCCACGGACCCACTGAGTCCACAGGCCCACTAGTCCACGGGCCACTGAGTCCACGGGCCACTAAGTCCACGGGCCCACTGAGTCCACGGCCATTTGTCCACGGCCACTGAGTTCACGGCCACTGAGTCCACGGACCACTGAGTCCACGGCTACTAGTCCAAGGGCCACTAGTCCACGGGCCCACTGAGTCCACGGGCCACTGAGTCCACGGCCCACTAGTCCACGGGCCACTAGTCGACGGCCACTGAGTTCACGGCCACTGAGTCCACGGGCCACTGAGTCCACGGGCCCACTAGTCCACGGGCCCACTAGTCCACGGGCCCACTAGTCCACGGGCCCACTAGTCCACGGGCCCACTAGTCCACGGGCCCACTAGTCCACGGGCCACTGAGTCCACGGGCCCACTGAGTCCACGGGCCCACTAGTCCACGGGCCACTAATCCACGGGCCACTAGTCCACGGCTACTGAGTCCACGGCCAATGAATCCACGGGCCACTGAGTCCACGGGCCACTGAGTCCACGGGCCCACTAGTCCACGGCCCACTAGTCCACGGGCCCACTGAGTCCATGGGCCACTGAGTCCACGGGCCCACTGAGTCCACGGGCCCACTAGTCCACGGGCCACTAATCCACGGGCCACTAGTCCACGGCTACTGAGTCCACGGCCAATGAATCCACGGGCCACTGAGTCCACGGGCCACTGAGTCCACGGGCCCACTAGTCCACGGCCCACTAGTCCATGGGCCCACTAGTCCACGGGCCACTAGTCCACGGGCCCACTAGTCCACGGGCCCACTGAGTCCACGGGCCACTGAGACAACGGGCCACTGAGTCCATGGGCCACTAGTCCACGGGCCCACTAGTCCACGGCCCACTAGTCCACGGGCCACTAATCCACGGGCCCACTGAGTCCACGGCCACTGAGTCCACGGGCCACGGAGTCCACGGGCCACTGAGTCCATGGGCCACTGAGTCCACGGGCCACTGAGTCCACGGCCACTGAGTCCACGGCCCACTAGTCCACGGGCCACTGAGTCCACGGGCCACTGAGACAACGGGCCACTGAGTCCATGCGCCACTAATCCACGGGCCCAATGAGTCCACGGCCACTGAGTCCACGGCCACTGAGTCCACGGCACACTAGTCCACGGGCCACTGAGTCCACGGGCCACTAGTCCATGGGCCCACTAGTCCTCGGGCCCACTAGTCCACGGGCCACTAGTCCACGGGCCACTAGTCCACGGGCCACTAGTCCACGGGCCCACTAGTCCACGGGCCACTAGTCCACGGGCCCACTGAGTCCATGGGCCACTGAGTCCATGGGCCCACTAGTCCTCGGGCCCACTGAGTCCATGGGCCACTGAGTCCACGGGCCCACTAGTCCACATGCCCACTAGTCCATGGGCCACTAGTCCACGGGCCACTAGTCCACGGGCCACTGAGTCCACGGCCCACTAGTCCACGGGCCCACTAGTCCATGGGCCACTGAGTCCACGGGCCACTAGTCCACGGGCCCACTAGTCCACGGACCCACTGAGTCCACAGGCCCACTAGTCCACGGGCCACTGAGTCCATGGGCCACTGAGTCCACGGGCCCACTGAGTCCACGGGCCCACTAGTCCACGGGCCACTAATCCACGGGCCACTAGTCCACGGCTACTGAGTCCACGGCCAATGAATCCACGGGCCACTGAGTCCACGGGCCACTGAGTCCACGGGCCCACTAGTCCACGGCCCACTAGTCCACGGGCCCACTAGTCCACGGGCCACTAGTCCACGGGCCCACTAGTCCACGGGCCCACTGAGTCCACGGGCCACTGAGACAACGGGCCACTGAGTCCATGGGCCACTAGTCCACGGGCCCACTAGTCCACGGCCCACTAGTCCACGGGCCACTAATCCACGGGCCCACTGAGTCCACGGCCACTGAGTCCACGGGCCACGGAGTCCACGGGCCACTGAGTCCATGGGCCACTGAGTCCACGGGCCACTGAGTCCACGGCCACTGAGTCCACGGCCCACTAGTCCACGGGCCACTGAGTCCACGGGCCACTGAGACAACGGGCCACTGAGTCCATGCGCCACTAATCCACGGGCCCAATGAGTCCACGGCCACTGAGTCCACGGCCACTGAGTCCACGGCACACTAGTCCACGGGCCACTGAGTCCACGGGCCACTAGTCCATGGGCCCACTAGTCCTCGGGCCCACTAGTCCACGGGCCACTAGTCCACGGGCCACTAGTCCACGGGCCACTAGTCCACGGGCCCACTAGTCCACGGGCCACTAGTCCACGGGCCCACTGAGTCCATGGGCCACTGAGTCCATGGGCCCACTAGTCCTCGGGCCCACTGAGTCCATGGGCCACTGAGTCCACGGGCCCACTAGTCCACATGCCCACTAGTCCATGGGCCACTAGTCCACGGGCCACTAGTCCACGGGCCACTGAGTCCACGGCCCACTAGTCCACGGGCCCACTAGTCCATGGGCCACTGAGTCCACGGGCCACTAGTCCACGGGCCCACTAGTCCACGGACCCACTGAGTCCACAGGCCCACTAGTCCACGGGCCACTGAGTCCATGGGCCACTGAGTCCACGGGCCCACTGAGTCCACGGGCCCACTAGTCCACGGGCCACTAATCCACGGGCCACTAGTCCACGGCTACTGAGTCCACGGCCAATGAATCCACGGGCCACTGAGTCCACGGGCCACTGAGTCCACGGGCCCACTAGTCCACGGCCCACTAGTCCACGGGCCCACTAGTCCACGGGCCACTAGTCCACGGGCCCACTAGTCCACGGGCCCACTGAGTCCACGGGCCACTGAGACAACGGGCCACTGAGTCCATGGGCCACTAGTCCACGGGCCCACTAGTCCACGGCCCACTAGTCCATGGGCCACTAATCCACGGGCCCACTGAGTCCACGGCCACTGAGTCCACGGGCCACGGAGTCCACGGGCCACTGAGTCCATGGGCCACTGAGTCCACGGGCCACTGAGTCCACGGCCACTGAGTCCACGGCCCACTAGTCCACGGGCCACTGAGTCCACGGGCCACTGAGACAACGGGCCACTGAGTCCATGCGCCACTAATCCACGGGCCCAATGAGTCCACGGCCACTGAGTCCACGGCCACTGAGTCCACGGCACACTAGTCCACGGGCCACTGAGTCCACGGGCCACTAGTCCATGGGCCCACTAGTCCTCGGGCCCACTAGTCCACGGGCCACTAGTCCACGGGCCACTAGTCCACGGGCCACTAGTCCACGGGCCCACTAGTCCACGGGCCACTAGTCCACGGGCCCACTGAGTCCAT
This sequence comes from Rhinoraja longicauda, assembly GCF_053455715.1. NCBI lineage: Eukaryota > Metazoa > Chordata > Chondrichthyes > Rajiformes > Arhynchobatidae > Rhinoraja > Rhinoraja longicauda. The sequence goes on along the minus strand of NC_135982.1, from coordinate 1,804,107 downwards.
GGGCCACTGAGTCCATGGGCCCACTAGTCCTCGGGCCCACTGAGTCCATGGGCCACTGAGTCCACGGGCCCACTAGTCCACATGCCCACTAGTCCATGGGCCACTAGTCCACGGGCCACTAGTCCACGGGCCACTGAGTCCACGGCCCACTAGTCCACGGGCCCACTAGTCCATGGGCCACTGAGTCCACGGGCCACTAGTCCACGGGCCCACTAGTCCACGGACCCACTGAGTCCACAGGCCCACTAGTCCACGGGCCACTGAGTCCACGGGCCACTGAGTCCACGGGCCCACTGAGTCCACGGCCATTTGTCCACGGCCACTGAGTTCACGGCCACTGAGTCCACGGACCACTGAGTCCGCGGGCCACTGAGTCCACGGCCCACTAGTCCACGGGCCACTAGTCCACGGGCCCACTGAGTCCACGGGCCCACTAGTCCACGGGCCACTAATCCACGGGCCACTAGTGCACGGCTACTGAGTCCACGGCCACTGAATCCACGGGCCACTGAGTCCACGGGCCACTGAGTCCACGGGCCCACTAGTCCACGGCCCACTAGTCCACGGGCCCACTAGTCCACGGGCCACTAGTCCACGGGCCCACTAGTCCACGGGCCCACTGAGTCCACGGGCCACTGAGGCAACGGGCCACTGAGTCCAAGGGCCACTAGTCCACGGGCCCACTAGTCCACGGCCCACTAGTCCACGGGCCACTAATCCACGGGCCCACTGAGTCCACGGCCACTGAGTCCACGGGCCACGGAGTCCACGGGCCACTGAGTCCACGGGCCACTGAGTCCACGGGCCACTGAGTCCACGGCCACTGAGTCCACGGCCCACTAGTCCACGGGCCACTGAGTCCACGGGCCACTGTGACAACGGGCCACTGAGTCCATGCGCCACTAATCCACGCGCCCAATGAGTCCACGGCCTCTGAGTCCACGGCCACTGAGTCCACGGCACACTAGTCCACGGGCCACTGAGTCCACGGGCCACTTGTCCATGGGCCCACTAGTCCACGGGCCCACTAGTCCACGGGCCACTAGTCCACGGGCCACTAGTCCACGGGCCACTAGTCCACGGGCCCACTAGTCCACGGGCCACTAGTCCACGGGCCCACTGAGTCCATGGGCCACTGAGTCCATGGGCCCACTAGTCCACGGGCCCACTGAGTCCATGGGCCACTGAGTCCATGGGCCCACTAGTCCTCGGGCCCACTGAGTCCATGGGCCACTGAGTCCACGGGCCCACTAGTCCACGGGCCACTAGTCCACGGGCCACTGAGTCCACGGCCCACTAGTCCACGGGCCCACTAGTCCATGGGCCACTGAGTCCACGGGCCACTAGTCCACGGGCCACTGAGTCCACGGGCCCACTAGTCCACGGGCCCACTGAGTCCACGGGCCACTGAGTCCATGGGCCACTGAGTCCGCAGCAACCAGCACAATCCTACACACGAGAGACAATTTACAATTTCTTTTAACGAAGCCAATTATTCTACAAACCCGCACGCCTTTGGAGTATGGGAGGAAACAGGAGTATCCGGAGGAAACCAGCGCGGTCACGGGGAAAACGTACAAACTCCACACAGACAAAACCCGTAGTCAGGATGGGGCACGGGTCTTTGGCAATGTAAGGCAGCAATTCTACCTCTGTGCCTCTTTGCCACTATATCATAGAGTCATACAGCACAAAGGCAGGCCTTTTGGCCCAACCTGCCCATACCGACATTGCCCCATCTACAGTAGTCCCACCTGCCTGCGTTTGGTCCATATCCCTCTAAACCTGTCCTATCCATGTAAGAGTCCCAATGTCTTTTAAATTAAGGGGATTATGAACTATTTTCCAGCCACACGATTGCTAATACTAGGATACTGGCTGAGATGAGATGACAATTCTAATTTCATCGTCCTGCTCTAAGATCACCAACATTGCCTATGATGCTTCTGGTTTATGTAAATTACAAGGATTGGGGAAGAAAATGACCTAAATTAGATCACCAATAATCTCTGTGAATGGAGGGACTTCTTATTTCTTATTCCTTTACATGAACTGACCATTGTTGACCTTAACAATACAAAAGGTCAAGGTCTCACTATATGATATTCATTCTGCCCTGCAAATATCGGGAGGCAAGGGTGAGCAGGCTAGGGCTTTATTCCTTACAGCGCAGGGGGATGAGGGGTGATCTCATAGAGGTGTACAAGATCCCGAGAGGAATAGATTTGGGAGACGCACAGACTCTTTTGCCCAGATTAGGAAAATGGAGAACCAGAAGACATACGCTTTTAGGTGAGGGGGGAAAGATTTAATGGGAACTTGAGGGGTATCTTTTTCACACAAAGGGTGGTGAGTGCAAGGAGGTTGTTGAGGCAGGTGCTATCGAAACGTTCAAGAAACATTTAAACAGGTGTATGGAGAGGGCAGATTTCGATAGATATGGGCCAAAAGCAGGCAGGTGGTACTAGTGTCAATGGGGCATGGTGGGCGGTGTGGGCAATTTGGTCCAAAGGGCCTGTTCCCACACTCTTTGACTATGGCCCTGTACAATTTCTTGGCAATTCTAATGTGAGAAGAATGGAAATGAATCAAGCATTCCCCTTTCTATCTGGAACCCAAATCACCACCTCACCCACCAAGGTTCATGAGCAAATCTAGGTTTCAGTCAGCATCTGTACACAATTCCTGAAGGAATCCCTGTTGATTGCTGCAGTGTTGGAGGCATTTAAACCCTCCTGCAGTGTAACCACTGCAGTGCTGTAAAGATCTACCCTCAGCCCCTTCAATGTCTCCCTGTAGTTGTGTCCACTCACCCTTCACTGCACTTCATCATATCCACACTCCTACACCACTCCAATTAATCTTGCTGCTTGTCCAATGTCCAACAATGGATGAGCAGAAAATGACTCGAAATATCAGGAAGACACAAAAAGTTGGGGTAACTCAGCGGGTCAGACAGCATCTCAAGGCAAATGTGGGTCCCTTGAAGACAGAAGCAGGGGAATTTATTATGGGGAACAAAGAAATGGCAGACGAGTTAAACCGTTACTTTGGATCTGTGTTTACTGAGGAAGATACACACAATCTCCCAAATGTTCTAGGGGCCGGAGAACCTAGGGTGATGGAGGAACTAAAGGAAATCCACATTAGGCAGGAAATGGTTTTGGGTAGACTGATGGGACTGAAGGCTGATAAATCCCCAGGGCCTGATGGTCTGCATCCCAGGGTACTTAAGGAGGTGGCTCTATAAATAGTGGAAGCATTGGTGATCATTTTTCAATGTTCTATAGATTCAGGATCAGTTCCTGTGGATTGGAGGATAGCAAATGTTATCCCACTTTTTAAGAAAGGAGGGAGAGAGAAAACGGGTAATTATAGACCAGTTAGTCTGACATCAGTGGTGGGGAAGATGCTGGAGTCAATTATAAAAGACGAAATTGCTGAGCATTTGGATAGCAGTAACAGGATCATTCCGAGTCAGCATGGATTTACGAAGGGGAAATCATGCTTGACAAATCTACTGGAATTTTTTGAGGATGTAACTAGGAAAATTGACAGGGGAGAGTCAGTGGATGTGGTGTACCTCGACTTTCAGAAAGCCTTCGACAAGGTCCCACATAGGAGATTAGTGGGCAAAATTAGAGCACATGGTATTGGGGGTAGGGTACTGACATGGATAGAAAATTGGTTGACAGACAGAAAGCAAAGAGTGGGGATAAATGGGTACCTTTCAGAACGGCAGGCAGTGACTAGTGGGGTACCGCAAGGCTCAGTGCTGGGACCCCAGCTATTTACGATATACATTAATGACTTAGATGAAGGGATTAAAAGTACCATTAGCAAATTTGCAGATGATACTAAGCTGGGGGGTAGTGTGAATTGTGAGGAAGATGCAATAAGGCTGCAGGGTGATTTGGACAGGTTGTGTGAGTGGGCGGATACATGGCAGATGCAGTTTAATGTAGATAAGTGTGAGGTTATTCACTTTGGAAGTAAGAATAGAAAGGCAGATTATTATCTGAATGGTGTCAAGTTAGGAAGAGGGGATGTTCAACGAGATCTGGGTGTCCTAGTACATCAGTCACTGAAAGGAAGCATGCAGGTACTGCAGGCAGTGAAGAAAGCCAATGGAATGTTGGCCTTCGTAACAAGAGGAGTTGAGTATAGGAGCAAAGAGGTCCTTCTACAGTTGAACCGGGCCCTGGTGAGACCGCACCTGGAGTACTGAGTGCAGTTTTGGTCTCCAAATTTGAGGAAGGATATTCTTGCTATTGAGGGCGTGCAGCGTAGGTTCACTAGGTTAATTCCCGGAACGGCGGGACTGTCGTATGTTGAAAGGCTGGAGCAATTAGGCTTGTATACACAGGAATTTAGAAGGATGAGGGGGGATCTTATTGAAACATATAAGATAATTAGCGGATTGGACACATTAGAGGCAGGAAACATGTTCCCAATGTTGGGGGAGTCCAGAACAAGGGGCCACAGTTTGAGAATAAGGAGTAGGCCATTTAGAACGGAGATGAGGAAGAACTTTTTCAGTCAGAGAGTGGTGAAGGTGTGGAATTCTCTGCCTCAGAAGGCAGTGGAGGCCAGTTCGTTGGATGCTTTCAAGAGAGAGCTGGATAGAGCTCTTAAGGATAGCGGAGTGAGGGGGTATGGGGAGAAGGCAGGAACGGGGTACTGATTGAGAATGATCAACCATAATCACATTGAATGGTGGTGCTGGCTCGATGGGCCGAATGGCTTTCTCCTGCACCTATTGTCTATCGTCTATTGTCTATTGAAAAGTCACCTATTCCTTTTCTCCAGAGATGCTGTCTGACCCGCTGAGTTACTCCAGCTTTTTGTGTCCATCTTTGGTTTAAACCAGCTCCTGCAGTTCCTTCCGACACACATCAAACCTCTGTCTTTTTTCTGCATCACAAACTCTGTTTCTCAGCCTCCTGCTTCATCCTTTCCCATGACCACTGTTCACGGCACTTTGTTTAGAAAAATAGAAACATAGAAAAATAGGTGCAGGAGTAGGCCATTCGGCCCTTCGAGCCAGCACCGCCATTCAATATCATCATGGCTGATCATCTAAAATCAGTACCCCATTCCTGCTTTCCCCCCATATCCCTTGATTCCTTTAGCCCCAAGAGCTAAATCTAACTCTCTCTTGAAAACTTCCAGTGAATTGGCCTCCACTGCCTTCTGTGGCAGAGAATTCCACAGATGCACAACTCTCTGGGTGAAAGAGTTTTTCCTCATCTCAGTCCTAAATGGCCGACCCCTTATTCGTAAACCGTGACCTCTAGATCTGGACTCACCCAACATCGGGAACATTTTTCCTGCATCTAGCCTGTCCAATCCTTTAAGAATGCTATATTTTCTATAAGATTCCATCTCATCCTTCTAAATTCCAGTGAATACAAGCCAAGTCGACCCATTCTTTCATCATATGTCAGTCCCGCCATCCTAGGAATTAACCTGGTGAACCTATGCTGCACTCCCTCAATAGCAATAATGTCCTTCTTCAAATTAGGAGAACAAAATTGCGTCCAATACTCCAGGTGCGGTCTCACCAGGGCCCTGTACAACTGCAGTAGGTCCTCCTTGCTCCTAAACTAAAATCCTCTGGCAATGAAGGCCAACATGCCATTAGCTTTCTTCATGGCCGGCGGTACCTGCATGCTTACTTCCAGTGACTGATGTACAAGGACACCCAGGTCTTGTTGCACCTCCCCTTTTCATAATCTGACACCATTCAGATAATAATCTGCCTTCGTGTTCTTGCCACCAGTGGATAACCTCACATTTATCCACATTATACTGCATCTGCCATGCATCTGCCCACTCACCCAACCTATCCAAATCACCCTGCAGCCTCAAAGCATCCTCCTCGCAGCTCACACTGCCACCCAGCTTTGTGTCATCCGCAAACTTGGAGAGGTCACAATTAATTCCCTCATCTGAATAGTTAATATATATTGTGGACAACTGGGGTCCCAGCACTGACCCCCACTAGTCACTGCCTGCCATTCTGAAAAAGACCCTTTAATTCCTACTCTTTGCTTCCTGTCTGCCAACCAGTTCTCTATCCATGTCAATACCCTACCCCTAATACCATGTGCTCTAATTTTGCTCACTAATCTCCTGTGTGGGACCTTGTCAAAGGCTTTGTTGAAAGTCCAGATACACCACATCCACTGGCTCCCCCTTATCCATTTTACTTGTCACATCCTCAAAAAAATCCAGAAGATTAGTCAAGCATGATTTCCCCTTCATAAATCCATACTGACTTTGACCGATGTTGTCACTGCTTTCCAAATGTGCTGCTATAACATATTTACATAATAATCAACTCAAGCATCTTCCCCACTACCGATGTAATGCTAACTAGTCTATAATTCCCTGTTTTCTCTCTCCCTCCTTTCTTAAAAAGTGAAGTTACGTTGGCTACCCTCCAGTCCACAGGAACTGACCCAGAGTCGAGAGAACATTGGGAAATGATCACCAATGCTTCTATGATTTCTAGGGCCACCTGCTTGAGCACTCTGGGATGCAGACCATCAGGCCCTGGGGATTTATCCGCCTTCAGTACCAACAGTACCATCATTTCCTGACTAATGTAGATTTCCTTCAGTTCCTCCCTCCCACTAGATCCTCGGTCCTCTAGTATTTCTGGGAGATTGTTTGTGTCTTCCTTAGTGAACAACTGTATTTGTTTAACAGTTTCTGCCATTTCTTTGTTTCCCATTATAAATTCCCTGTCTCTGATTGTAAGGGACCTACATTTGTCTTCACTAATCTTTTCATTTTTGCACATCGAAAGAAGCTTTAAGGGTCAGTTTTTATATCCCCCGCAAGCTTTCTTTCATGCTCTTTTTTCACCCTCTTAATTGACTCTGTTGAGTTCTAATTTTCTCCCAGTCCTCCGGTTTGCTGTTTCCTCTGGCCAATTTATATGTCTCTTCCTTGGATTTAACACTATCCTTGATTTCCCTCGTCAACCACGGTTGAGCTGCCTTCCCCGTTTTATTGTTTTACCATGACATGGATGAACAATTTCTGGAGTTCATCCATGCGGTCTTTAAATCTTTGCCATTGCATCTCCACCGTCAACCCTTCAAGTATAATTTGCCAGTCTATCCCAGTCAATTCCCGTCTCATACCTTCAAAGTCTCCTTTCTTAAAGTTCATGACACTAGTCTCTGAATTCACTGTGTCACTCTCCATCCAAAGCAGAATTCCACCATATTATGGTCACTGTAGCCCAAGGGGCTTTGCACAACAAGATCGCTTTGACGCTGAGAAAAGCTTGTGACCAAATATCGGATCCGTCACCAAGGCTGCCCATGGCTACTCCCACAGCATGGCCTGATGTCGTCACTCAGCTCACCTGCCACCTCTTCCATGCCTTTCTGCTCTCTAGATTTTACCATTTTATTGCTCCCCAAGTCAGCCCTTCATGAGTTTGAGTCATCCAGACTTCTTGTTGGCTGTATCTTCATTAAAGTCCCAGCTCGCCCATTTTCAGAGTTCCATGCCTTAAATTAGTTTCCAATCTCTGGCATCTATAGAATTTTAAATGCTCATTTTTGTTTTCCAATCCCACCATGACTTACTTACCTCACTGTCCCACTACCATCCTCTCCAGCTCTGTAACCATCCAAGATACTAGTACTCTCCAAACCTGGCCCCTCCGGCATTCCCCAGTGTGTTCACTGTTTACGTCAGCAGCTTAGGATCCTGGATTGCTCTCCTTAAACCTCTACCCCTTTCACAACTTCCCCCAATATGTGGCCTCAAGTTACCATTTTGTTTTGATGATTCTCCTCTAAAGAGTCTTTAGACACTGAAGTAATGAACAGACTATCTGGGGGAGAACGTACAAACTCCGTACAGACAGCACCCGTGGTTGGGATGGAACCCGGGTCTCCGGAGCTGCAAGCGCTGTAAGGCAGCAACTCTACCACTGCGTCAATGTGGGGAGAATGTCGGAGGATTACGAGAAGAGGGCGGGAGGAGTGAGAGCCGAGGGTGCCAGAGAGGGCCGGAGGAATGTGGAGAAGGTAGGGCCGGGGGAGTGGATAGTGGTGGGACTGGAGGTATAGGGGTGAGAGGGACGGAGTAGGGGTAGGGAGTGCTGGAGCAGTGGATGCTGAGAGGCATGCAAGGTGTGGGCAGAGGAGGTGGTAGAAGAGTGGAGGAGGAGACAAGGCCCGGGGAGTGAGGAGAGAAGGCCGGGGGTTGGTGAGAAAGAGGGCCTGAGCTTTTGGGATGGGTGAGAGGGAGTAGCAGGATTTTGGGAGTATGGGCCAGAAGAGAAGAGAGAGAGAGAGAGAGAGAGAGAGAGGGAGAGAGAGAGGGGGAGAGAGAGAGGGAGAGAGGGAGGTACGGTCGGATAGGGGTTGAGAAAAGGGCGAAAGTGCGAAGGAAAGTGCCTATAGAAATGGAAAGTAAAGGCCGGAGGGAGGTGTGGGGGAAAGAGGCTCGGAGGAAACGGGGAGAGCGTAGTGGAGATGTGCAGGGGGGAGAGTGGGATGGAGACGAGGAGGGAGAGTGGGACAGAAGACTGGGAATAAAGGGGGGAGATAGATTTGCGGAAGGGAGGACTGGAACAGTAGCTATTTGGAGGGATGAAAGTCTGGGAGGGGAGAGGGGAGAGGGGAGAGGGGAGAGGGAAGGGGGATTGGGGAGAGAGACGCCCAGTGGAGTGGGAAGGAGAGAGCCGGAAGAGTGGGGAGAGAGAGAAGGCCGCAGGAGTGAAGAGAGAGAGAAGGCCCTGGCAAGGAGAGGGAGGGGGCGGAGGGGCAGGGAAAGAACAGAACCCATGTATTTCTCGCTGTGCCAATTTATCATGAAGGAGCTTGTTTAGATCTTATGTGGAAGGGTGAGCAGTGGAGGATTGGGGAGGAGCAGGTGCCAGAGGAGTGGGGAGAGAGCGCCGGAGGAGGAGGGAGAAGGAGGAGTGGGAGAGATGGGGGGGTGGGGGGGGGAGGCGATGAGGTGGTGAAAGTGGGCCGGGGACGAGAGAGAAAAGAGGCGCTGAGCGAGGAGTGAGAGGGCCGGGATGTGTGGGGAGACAAGGCCAATGTTCGAGTGGAGAGGTGCAGAGGAGTGCGGCGTTTGAGTGAGGCTGGCGGTGTGTGGAGTAAGAGGGCCGGAGACTGGGTGGTTGGGCGGTTCGTGCAGCCACGCCGCCAACATTCAAACCATGGCGGTTGTGGAGCGGTGCGCGCAACACAGCGCCCCCCAGAGGCATGCCGATTTCAAGCAGTTAGCGCGGGGCCCTCAGAAGTTTTGCTACTATGTTAATCCGGCAATGTACTGATAGTATCTTGGATTAGTAGAGTCATAGACTCATACTGCAGGGAAACAGGCCCTTCAGCCCAACCTGCCTACACCAACCAACATGTCCCATCTACACTAGTCCCACCTGCCCACATTTGGCCCATATCCCTCTAAATCTGTCCTATCCATGTACCTGTCTAAATATTTTTTAAATGTTGTGATAGTCCCTGCCTCAACTACCTCCTCTGGCAGCTCATTACATACAAGTTATGCCTCAGATTCCTACTAAATCTTTTCTCCTTCACCTTAAACCAATGTCCTTTGTATATCTCATCCAAAAGCATTGGAACTTTGCATGAACCCATGCATTTCTCATTTTATCATGAAGGAGCTTGTT